>NW_027274083.1:0-137043 GCF_030028105.1 Mobula birostris
TGCTCACCTCTCATAGCTTCCCCTATATCGCCGTGTTTTCGCGCACCTCTCATGTCTTCACCTAGATCTCTATGTTTTCGCTCCCCTCAATACTTCCCCTATATCGCTGTGTTTTCTCGCACATCTGATACACTCTCCCGTATCGCCGTGTTTTCGCACACCTCTCATAATTTCCTCTATATCGCCGTGTTCTCGCACACCTCTCATGCCTTCCCCTCTATCACTGTTTTTTTGCGCATGTCCCATAGCGTCCCCTATATCGCTGTGTTTTCTCGCACCTCTGATACATTCCCCTGTATCGCCGTGGTTTTGCGCACATCCCATAGGTTCCACTTTTTCGCCTTGTTTTTGCATACCTCTCATGTCTTCCCCTTTTTTACGGTGTTTTCGCGCACCTCTCATAGCATCCCCTATATCGCTGTGCCTTCGCGCACCTCTCATAACTTCCCCTATATTGCCCTGTTTTCGCGCACCTCCCATACCTTCCCAATATCGCAGTGTTTTCGTGCACCTCTCATACCTTCCTTATATCGCTGTGTTTTCACGCACCTCTCATAACTTCCCGAATATCACTGTATTTTTGCGCAGCTCGTATAACTTCCTCTATATTGCCGTGTTTTCATGCACATCTCATAACGTCCCCTATATAGCTGTGTATTTACGCACCTCCTATAGCATCCCCTATATCACTGTGCCTTCGCGCACCTCTCATGCATTACCGTATATGCTGTGTTGCTGCACACCGCTCATACCTTCCCCAATATCACCTTGTTTTCATGCACATCTCATAATGTCCCCAATGTCGCTGGGTTTTCACGCACCTCTCATAACTTCCCCTATATCGCCCTGTTTTCGCGCTCCTCTCATACCTTCACCTATATCACTATGTTTTCACGCAGCTCTCATACCTTCCCCTATATGGATGTATTTTTTCGCACATTCTCATACCTTCCCCTATATCGCTGTGCTTTCGCGCACCTCCCATAGTTTCGCCTACATCGCTGTTTTCGCGCACATCCCTTAGCTTCACCTTATATCGCTGCGTTTTCATGCACCTCTCATACCTTCCCCTATATTGCCCTGTTTTCACGCACCTCCTATACCTTCCCTTATATCACTGCGTTTTCGTGCACCTCTCATTGCTTCCCCTATATGGCTGTGTTTTCATGCACATCTCTTAACTCCCCTATATGGCTGTGTATTCGTGCACCTCCCATTCCTTCCCGTATACATCTCTGTGTTTTCGTGCACCTTTCATACCTTCCCCTATATCGCTGCGTTTTCATGCACATATCATCACGTCACCTATACAGCTGTGTATTCACGCACCTCCCATAGCATCCCCTATATCGCTGTGCCTTGCGCACCTCTGATAGCTTCCCCTATATCACTGTCTTTTCGCTCACATCCCATAGATTCACCTTTATCGCTTTGTTCTTGCTCACCTCTCATAGCTTCCCCTGTATCGCCGTGTTTTCGCACACCTCTCATAATTTCCCCTTTATCGCCGTGTTCTCGCACACCTCTCATACCTTACCCTATATCGCCCTGTTTTCGTGCACATTGCATAGCTTCCACTATATTGCCCTGTTTTCCCGCACCTCTCTTGTATTCCACTACATCACTGTGGTTTCTGGCACCACTGATGCATTCCCCTGTAACGCCAAGTTTTCGCGCACCTGTCATACTTTCCCCTATCTCGCTGTGTTCTCGCACATCTCTCATACCTTCCCCTATATCACTGTGTTTTCGCGCACGTCCCATAGCGCCCTCTATATCGCTGTGCTTTCATGCACCTCTCATACCTTCCCCTACATTGCCCTGTTTTAGCGCACATCCCATAGCTTCCACTATATAGCCCTGTTTTTGCGCACCTCTCATGTCTTCCCCTACATCGCTGTGTTTTCTCACACCTCTGATGCATTCCCCTGTAACGCCAAGTTTTCGCGCACCTCTCATAATTTCCCCTATATCACCGTGTTTTCGCGCACCTCTCATAGCTTCCCTTATATCGCCGTGTTTTCATACACATCTCATACCGTCCCCTATATCACTGTGTTTTCGCGCACCTCCCATAACATCCCCTATATCGCTGTGCCTTCGTGCACCTCTCATACCTTCTCCTATATCGCCGTGTTTTCATGCACATCTCATAACGTCCCCTATATTGCTGGGTTTTCACGCACCTCTCATAACTTCCCCTGTATCGTCCTGTTTTTGCGCACCTCTCAGAACTTCCCCTATATCGCTGTGTTTTCACACACCTCTCATGGTTTCCCGACTATCGCCGTGTATTCATGCACATCTCATACCGTCCCCTATATCGCTGTGTCTTGCGCACCTCTCATACCTTCCCCTATATCGCTGTCCTTTCGCACACATCCCAGAGATTCACCTTTATCGCTGTGTTATTGCTCACCTCTCATAGCTTCCCCTGTATTGCCGGGTTTTAGCTCACCTCTCATAGCTTCCACTATATTGCCTTGTTTTCGCGCACCTCTCATGTCTTCCCCTATATCACTGTGTTTTCGCGCACCTTCGATAGCATCCCCTATATTGCTGTGCCTTCGCATACCTCTCATAACTTCATCTATATCACCCTGTTTTCGAGCACCTTCCATACCTTCTCCTGTATCGCTGTGCCTTGCGCACCTCTCGTACCTTCCCCTATATCGCTGTCTTGTCGCGCACATCCTATAGATTCACCTTTATCGCTGTGTTATTGCTCACATCTCATAGCTTCCCCTACATCGCCGTGATTTTATGCACATCTCATAACGTCCCCTATATCGCTGTGTATTCGTGCACCTCCCATACCTTCCCCTATATCGCTGTGTTTTCGCACACCTCTCATAACTTCTCCTATCTAGCTGTGTTTTTGTGCACCTCTCATACCTTCCCTAATACCGTTGCGTTTTCTTGCACATCTCATCACGTCCCCTATATCGCTGTGTATTCGCGCACCTCCCATAACATCCCCTATATCGCTTTGCCTTCATGCACCTCTCATACCTTCCCCTATATCGCTCTGTTTTTGCGCACCTCCCATTCCTTCACCTATATCGCAGTGTATTCACGCACCTCCCATAGCATCCCCTATATGGCTGTGCCTTGCGCACCACTCATACCTTTCCCTATATCGATGTCTTTTCGCGGGCATCCCATAGTTTCACCTTTATCGCTGTGTTATTGCTCACCTCTCATAGTTTCCCCTGTATCGCCGGGTTTTTGCTCACCTCTCATAGCTTCCCCTATATCACCGTGTTTTCGCGTACCTTTCCTGTCTTCCACTATATCACTGTGTTTTCGCGCACCTTCCATAGCATCCCCTATATTGCTATGCCTTCGCATACCTCTCATAACTTCATCTATATCACCCAGTTTTTGATCACCTTCCATACCTTCCCCTATATCGCTGTGTTTTCGTGCACCTCTCATACCTCCCCCTATATCGCTGTGCCTTGCGCACCTCTCATACCTTCCCCTATATCGCTGTCCTTTCGCGCACATCCCATAGATTCACCTTTATTGCTGTGCTATTGTTCACCTCTCATAGCTTCCCCGGTATCGCCGTGTTTTTGCGCACCTCTCATAACGTCCCCTACATCACTGTGTATTCGCGCACCTCCCATAGCATCCCCTAAATCGCTGTGCCTTCGCGCACCTCTCATACCTTCCCCTATATCGCCCTGTTTTCACGCACCTCCCATTCCTTCACCTATATCGCCCTGTTTTCGCGCACCTCCCATTCCTTCACCTATATTGCTGTTTTCGTGCATCTCTCATACCTTTCCCTATATCGTTGTGTTTTCACACACCTCTCATAACTTCTCCTATATCGCTGTGTTTTTGTGTACCTCTCATACCCTCCCTAATATCGCTGCGTTTTCATGCACATCTCATCACGTCCCCTATATCGCTGTATATTCATGCACCTCCCATAGCATCCCCTAAATCGCAGTGCCTTCGTGCACCTCTCATACCTTCCCCTATATCACCCTGTTTTCGCGCTCCTCCTATACCTTCCCTTATATCGCTGCGTGTTCATGCACCTCTCATACCTTCCCCTATGTTGCCTTGTTTTCGTGCACCTCCTATACCTTCCCTTATATCGCTGCGTTTTCGCGCACCTCTCATGTCTTCACCAAGATCGCTATGTTTTCGCCCCTCTCAATACTTCCCCTATAGCGCTGTTTTCTCGCACATCTGATACATTCTCCCGTATCGACGTGTTTTCGCACACCTCTCATAATTTAACCTATATCGCCGAATTCTCGCACACCTCTCATACCTTCCCCTATATCTTTGTGTTTTTGCACACGTCCCATTGCGTCCCCTATATCGCTGTGTTTTTTGTGCACCTCTTATACCTTCCCCTATATCGTCCTGTTTTCATGCACATCCCATATCTTCTACTATATTGCCCTGTTTTCGCGCACCTTTCATGTATTCCACTATATCGCTGTGTTTTCTGGCACCTCTGATGCATTCCCCTGTAACGCCAAGTTTTCGCGCACCTCTCATACTTTCCCCTATATCGCCGTGTTTACGCGAACCTCTCATACCTCCCCCTATATCGCCATGTTTTTATGCACATCTCATACCGTCTCCTATATCGCTGTGTTTTCGCGCACCTCCCATAGCATCCCCTATATCGCTGTGCCTTCGTGCACCTCTGATACCTTCCCCTATATCGCCATGTTTTTATGCACATCTCATACCGTCCCCTATATTACTGTGTTTTCGCGCACCTCCCATAGCATCCCCTATATCGCTGTGCCTTCGTGCACCTCTGATACTTTCCCCTGTATCGCCCTGTTTTCGTGCTCCTCTCATACATTCCCCGATATCACTGTGTTTTCACGCACCTCTCATACCTTCCCCTACATCGCCCTGTTTTAGCGCACATCCCATAACTTCCACTATATTGCCATGTTTTTGCGCACCTCTCATGTCTTCCCCTACATCGCTGTGTTTTCTCGCACCTCTGATGCATTCCCCTGTAACGCCACGTTTTTGCACACGTCTCATACTTTCCCCTATATCGCCGTGTTCTCGCGCACCTCTCATAGCTTCCCATATATCGCCGTGTTTTCATACACATCTCATACCGTCCCCTATATCACTGTGTTTTCGCGCACCTCCCATAGCATCCCCTATATCGCTGTGCCTTCGTGCACCTCTTATACCTTCCCCTATATCGCCGTGTTTTCATGCACATCTCATAACTTCCCCTATATCGCTGTGTTTTCGCACACCTTTCATAACTTCTCCTATATCGATGTCTTTTCGCGCACATACCATAGATTCACCTTTATCAATGTGTTATTGCTCACCTCTCATAGCTTCCCCTGTATCGGTGGGTTTTAGCTCACCTCTCATAGCTTCCACTATATTGCCTTGTTTTCGCGCACCTCTCATGTCTTCCCCTATATCATTGTGTTTTCGTGCACCTTCCATAGCATCCCCTATATTGCTGTGCCTTCATCTATATCACCCTGTTTTCGAGCACCTTCCATACCTTCTCCTATATCGCTGTGCCTTGCGCACCTCTCATAACTTCCCGTATATCACTGTGTTTTCGCACACCTCTCATGGTTTCCCGACTATTGCCGCGTATTCATGCACATCTCATACCGTCCCCTATATCGCTGTGTTTTCGCACACCTCTCATACCTTCGCCTACATCGCAGTGTATTTGCGCACTTGTCATAAGTTCCCCTATATCGCCCTATTGTTATGCACATCTCATAACGTCCCCTATATCGCTGTGTATTCGCGCACCTCCCATAGCATCCCCTATAGCGCCCTGTTTTCGTGCACCTCCCATTTCTTCACCAATATCGCTGTTTTCGTGCACCTCTCATATCTTCCCCTATATCGCTGTCTTTTCACACACCTCTCATAACTTCTCCTATATCGCTGTGTTTTTGTGCACCTCTCATACCTTCCCTAATATCGCTGCGTTTTCATGCACATCTCATCATGTCCCCTATAACGCTGTCTATTCACACACCTCCCATAGCATCCCCCATATCGCTGTGCCTTGCGCATCTCTCATACCTTTCCCTATATCGCTGTCTTTTCGCGCACATCGCATAGATTCACCTTTATCGCTGTGTTATTGCTCACCTCTCATAGCTTCCCCTGTATCGCCGTGTTTTTGCTCACCTCTCATAGATTCCCATATATCGCCGTGTTTTCGCGCACCTCTCCTGTCTTCCCCTATATCACTGTGTTTTCGCGCACATTCCCTAGCATCCCCTATATTGCAGTGCCTTCGCATACCTCTCATAACTTCATCTATATCGCCCTGTTTTCGCGCACCTCCCATTCCTTCACCTATATCGCCGTGTTTTCGCGCACGTCCCATTCCTTCACATATATCGCCCTGTTTTCGCGCACCTCCCATTCCTTCACCTATATCGCTGTTTTCGCGCACCTCTCATACCTTCCCCTATACCGCTGTGTTTCCGTGCACCTCTCATGCCTTCCCCTATATCGCTGTGTTTTCGCGCAACTCTCATACCTTCCTCTATATCGCTGTGTTTTCGTGCTCCTCTCATACCTTCACTAATATTTTTGCATTTTCACGCACATCTCATCACGTCCCCTATATCGCTGTGTATTCACGCACCTCCCAGAGCGTCCCCTGTATCGCCGTGTTTTTTGCTCACCTCTCATAGCTTCCCCTATATCGCCCTGTTTTCGCGCACCTCCCATACTTTCCCGATATCGCTGTGTTTTCGTACCCCTCTCATACCTTCCCCTAAATCGCTGTGTTTTCACGCACCTCTCTTAACTTCTCCTATATCGCTGTGTTTTCTCGCACCTCTGATGGCTTCCCCGATATCGCCGTGTATTCATGCACATCTCATACCGTCCCCTATATCGCTGTATTTTCGCGCACCTCTCATACCTTCCCCTCTATCGCTGTGTTTTCGCGCACCTCTCTTAACTTCTCCTATATCGCTGTGATTTGCAACACCTCTCATACCTTCCCCTATATCGCTGTGTTTTCAGGCACCTCTCATGGCTTCCCCAATATCGCCGTGTATTCATGCACATCTCATACCGTCCCCTAAATCGTTGTGTTTTCGCGCACCTCCCATAGCTTCGCCTACATCGCTGTTTTCGCGCACATCCCATATCTTCACCTTGATCGCTGTGTTATTGCTCACCTCTCATAGCTTACCCTATATCGCCGTGTTTTCGCGCACCTCGCATGTCTTAACTTATATCGCAATGTTTTCGCTCCTATCATTACTTCCCCTATATCGCTGTGTTTTCTCGCACCTCTGATACATTCTCCTGTATTGCCATGTTTTCGCGCACCTCTTACAATTTCCCCTATATCGCCGTTTTCTCACACACCTCTCATACATTCCTCTATATCACTGTTTTTTGCGCATGTCCCATGGCGTCCCCTATATGGCTGTGTTTTCTCGCACCTCTGATACATTCCCCTGTATCGCCGTGGTTTCGCGCACATCCCATAGTTTCCACTACATTGCCCTGTTTTTGCGCACCTCTCATGTCTTCCCCTATATCACGGTGTTTTCGCGCACCTCTCATAGCATCCCCTGTATTGCTGTGCCTTCACGCACCTCTCATAACTTCCCCTATATCGCCCTGTTTTCGCTCACCTCCCATACCTTCCCCAATGTAGCTATGTTTTCGTGCACCTCTCCTACCTTCCCTTATATCGCTGTGCTTTCACGCACCTCTCATAACTTCTCCTATATCGCTGTATTTTTGCGCAGCTCCAATACCTTCCCCTATATTGCCGTGTTTTCATGCGCATCTCATAATGTCCCCTATATCTCTGTGTATTCGCGCACCTGCCATAGCATCCCCTATATTGCTGTGACTTCGCGCACCTCTCATACCTTCCCCTATATCGCCCTGTCTTAGCACACTCCCATATCGTCGCCTATATCGCTGTATTTTCGCACACCTCTCATGGCTTCCCCAATATCGCCGTGTTTTCATGAACGTCTCATAACGTCCCCTATATCGCTGGTTTTTTACGCACCTCTCATAACTTCCACTGTATCGCCCTGCTTTCGAGTACCTCCCATACCTTCCCCTATATCGCTGTGTTTTCGTGTACCTCTCATACCTCCCCCTACATCGCTGTGTTTTCACACACCTCTCATAACTTCCCCTATATCGCCCTGCTTTCGAACACCTCCCATACCTTCCCCTATATCGCTGTGTTTTCGTGTACCTCTCATAACTTCCCCTATATCGCCCTGTTTTCGAACACCTCCCATACCTTCCCCTATATCGCTGTGTTTTCGTGTACCTCTCATACCTCCCACTATATCGCTGTGTTTTCACACACCTCTCATAACTTCTCCTATATTGCTATATTTTTGCGCACCTCTCATAACTTCCCCTATATCGCCGTGTTTTTATGCACATCTCATAACGTCCCCTATATCGCAGTGTATTTAAGCACCTCCCATTCCTTCCCGTGTATATCTCTGTGTTTTCGTGCACCTTTCATACCTTCCCCTATATCGCTGTGTTTTCGCACACCTCTCATATCTTCTCCTATATCACTGTGTTTTTGTACACCTCTCATACCTTCCCTAATATCGCTGCGTTTTCATGCACATCTCATCACGTCCCCTATATCGCTGTGTTTTCACGCACCTCTCATAACTTCTCCCACATCTCTGTGTTTTCATGCACCTCTCATAGCTTCCCCTATATCGCTGTCTTTTCGCGCACATCCCATAGATTGAGCTTTATCGCCGTGTTTTTGCTCACCTCTCATAGCTTCTCCTATATCGCCGTGTTTTCGCGCACTTCTCATGTCATCACCAAGATCGCTATGTTTTCGCTCCTCTCAATACTTCCCCTATATCGCTGTGTTTTCTAGCACATATCATACATTCTACCGTATCGCCGTGTTTTCACACACCTCTCATAATTTCCCCTATATCGCCGTGTTCTCGCACAGCTATCATACCTTCCCCTATATCACTGTGTTTCTGCGTACGTCCCATTCCATCCACTATATCGCTGTGTTTTCGCGCACCTCTCATACCTTCCATTACATCGCCCTGTTTTCGTGCACATCCCATAGCTTCCACTATATTGCCCTGTTTTCGTGCACCTCTCATGTATTCCACTACATCGCTGTGTTTTCACGCACCTCTCATACCTCCCCGTATATCGCCGTGTTTTTATGCACATCTCATACCGTCCACTATATTACTGTGTTTTCCCGCACCTCCCATAGCATCCCCTATATCGGTGTGCCTTCGCGCACCTCTCATACCTTCCCCTATATCGCTGTGTTTTTGTGTACCCCTCATACCTTCCCCAATATCGCCCTGTTTTCGCGCATCTCCTATACCTTCCCTTATATCGCTGCGTTTTAATGCACCTCTCATACCTTCCCGTATATCGCTGTGTTTTCATGCACATCTCATAACGTCCCCTATTTCGCTGTGTATTCGTGCACCTCCCATAACATTCTCTATATCGCTCTTCCTTCACACACCTCTCATACCTTCCCCTATATCACCGTGTTTTCATGCACATCTCATAACTTCCCCTATATCACCCTGTTTTCGCACTCCTTTCATACCTTCACCTATATCACTGTGTTTTCACGCACCTCTCATAACTTCCCCTATATCGCTGTGTTTTCGCACACCTCTCATGGTTTCCCGTCTATCGCCGTGCACTCATGCACATCTCATACCGTCCCGTATATCGCTGTGCTTTCGCGCACCTCTCATACTTTCCCCTATATCGCTGTGTTTTTGTGCACCTTTCATACCTTCACTAATATCGTTGCATTTTCATGCACATCTCATCACGTCCCCCATATCGCTGTGCATTCACGCACCTGCATAGTATCCCCTATATCGCTGTGCCTTCGCGCACCTCTCATACCTTCCCCTATATCGCCCTGTTTTCGTGCATCTCCCATTCCTTCCCCTATATCACTGTGTTTTCACACACCTCTCATAACTTCCCTAATATCGATGCGTTTTCATGCACATCTCATCACGTCCCCTATATCGCTGTGTATTCACGCACCTCCCATAGCATCCCCTATATCGCTGTGCATTGCACACCTCTCATACCTTCCCCTATATCGCTGTCTTTTCGCGCACATCCCATAGATTCACCTTTATCGCCGTGTTTTTGCTCACCTCTCATAGCTTCCCCTATATCGCCATGTTTTCGTGCACCTCTCATGTCTTCACCGAGATCGCTATGTTTTCGCTCCTCTCATTACTTCCCCTATATCGCTGTGTTTTCTCGCACATCTGATACATTCTCCCGTATCGCTGTGTTTTCATGCACCTCTCATAATTTCCCCTATCTCGCCGTTTTCTCGCACATCTCTCATACCTTCCCCATATCACTGTGTTTACGCGCACGTCCCATTGCGTCCCCTATATCGCTGTGCTTTCGCGCACCTCTCATACCTTCCCCTGCATCGCCCTGTTTTTGCGCGCATCTCATGTCTTCCCCTACATCGCTGTGTTTTCTCGCGCCTCTCATGCATTCGCCTGTCATGCCAAGTTTTCGTGCACCTCTCATTCTTTCCCATATATCGCCGTGTTTTCATGCACCTCTCATAGCTTCCCATATATCGCCGTGTTTTCATACACATCTCATACCGTTCCCTATATCACTGTGTTTTCGCGCACCTCCCATAGCATCCCCTATATCGCTGTGCCTTCGTGCACTTCTCATACCTTCCCCTATATCGCCGTGTTTTCATGCACATCTCATAACGTCCCCTATATTGCTGGGTTTTCACGCACATCTCATAACTTCCCCTATATCTCCCTGTTTTTGCGCACCTCTCATACCTTCACCTATATCACTGTGTTTTCGCACACCTCTCATGGATTCTCGACTATCGCCGTGTATTCATGCACATCTCATACCGTCCCCTATATCGATGTCTTTTCGCACACATCCCATAGATTCACCTTTATCGCTGTGATATTGCTCACCTCTCATAGCTTCGCCTGTATCGCCGGGTTTTAGCACACCTCTCATACCTTCCACTATATCGCCCTGTTTTCGCGCACCTCTCATGTCTTCCCCTATATCACTGTGTTTTTGCGCACCTTCCATAGCATCCTCTATATTGCTGTGCCTTCGCATACCTCTCATAACTTCATCTATATCACCCTGTTTTCGAGTACCTTCCATACCTTCCCCTATATCGCTGTGCCTTGCGCACCTTTCATACCTTGCCCTATATCACTGTCTTTTCGCGCACATCCCATAGATTCACCTTTATCACTGTGTTATTGCTCACCTCTCTAGCTTCCCCTACATCGCGGTGTTGTTGCGCACCTCTCATAACTTCCCCTATATCGCTGTATTGTTATGCACATCTCATAACGTCCCCTATATCGCTGTGTATTCGCGCACCTCTCATACCTTCCCCTATATCGCTGCGTTTTCATGCACATCTCATCACGTCCCCTATATCGCTGTGTATTCATGCACCTCCCATAGCATCTCCTATATCGCTGTGCATTGCACACCTCTCATACCTTCCCCATATCGCTGTCTTTTCGCGCACATCCCATAGATTCACCTTTATCGCTGTGTTTTTGCTCACCTCTCATAGCTACCCCTGTATCGCAGTCTTTTTGCTCACCTCTCTTAACTTCTCCTATATCGCCGTGTTTTCGTGCACCTCCCATATCTTCCCCTATATTGCTGTGTTTTCGCACACCTCTCATAACTTCTCCTATCTAGCTGTGTTTTTGTGCACCTCTCATACCTTCGCTAATACCGTTGCGTTTTCTTGCACATCTCATCACGTCCCCTATATCGCTGTGCATTCACGCACCACCCATAGCATCCCCTATATCGCTTTGCCTTCATGCACCTCTCATACCTTCCCCTATATCGCCGTGTTTTTATGCACATTTTATAACGTCCCCTATATCGCTGTGTATTCGCGCACCTCTGATGGCTTCCCCGATATCGCCGTGTATTCATGCACATCTCACACCGTCCCCTATATTGCTATGTTTTCGCGCACCTCTCATACCTTCCCCTATATCGCTGTGTTTTCACGCACCTCTCTTAACTTCTCCTATATCGCTGCATTTTCGTGAACTTCTCATACCTTCCCCTATATCGCCGTGTTTTCATGCACATCTCATAACGTCCCCTATATTGCTGGATTTTCACGCATCTCTCATAACTTCCCCTATATCGCCCTGTTTTCGCACTCCTCTCATACCTTCACCTATATCACTGTGTTTTCACGCACCTCTCATAGCTTCCCCTATATTTATGTGTTTTTCGCACACCTCTCATGGTTTCCCGTCTATCGCCGTGTATTCATGCACATCTCATACCGTCCCGTTGATCGCTGTGCTTTCGCGCACCTCTCATACCTTCACTAATATCGTTGCATTTTCATGCACATCTCATCACGTCCCCTATATCGCTGTGCATTCACACACCTCCCATAGTATCCCCTATGTCGCTGTGCCTTCGCGCACCTCTCAAACCTTCCCCTATATCGCCCTGTTTTCGTGCATCTCCCATTCCTTCCCCTATATCGCTGTGTTTTCGTGCACCTTTCATACCTTCCCCTATATCACTGTGTTTTCACACACCTCTCATAACTTCTACTATATCGCTGTGTTTTTGTGCACCTCTCATACCTTCCCTAATATCGCTGCAGTTTCATGCACATCTCATCACGTCCCCTATATCGCTGTGTATTCACGCACCTCCCATAGCATCCCCTATATCGCTGTGCCTTGCGCATCTCTCATACCTTCCCCTGTATCACCGTGTTTTTGCTCATCTCTCATAGATTCCCCTATATCGCCCTGTTTTCATGCACCTCCCATACCTTCCCCGATATCGTTGTGTTTTCGTGCTCTTCTCATACCTTCCCCTATATCGCTGTGTTTTCAGGCACCTCTCATGGCTTCCCCAATATCGCCGTGTATTCATGCACATCTCATACCGTCCCCTACATCGCTGTGTTTTCGCGCACCTCCCATAGCTTCGCCTACATCGCTGTTTTCACGCACATCCAATAGCTTCACCTTGATCGCTGTGTTATTGCTCAGCTCTCATAGCTTACCCTATATCGTTGTGTTTTCACGCACCTCGCATGCCTTCACCTATATCGCTATGTTTTCGCTCCTATCATTACTTCCCCTATATCGCTGTGTTTTCTCGCACCTCTGATACATTCTCCTGTATTGCAATGTTTTCACGCACCTCTTACAATTTCCCCTATATCGCCGTGTTCACGCACACCTCTCATACCTTCCCCTATATCACTGTTTTTTTGCGCATGTCCCATAGCTTCCCCTATATCACTGTGTTTTCGCGCTCCTCTCATAATTTCCCCAATATCGCCCTGTTATCACGCACATCGCCTAGCTTCCACAATATTGCCCTGTTTTCGCGCACCTCTCATGTCTTCCCCTATATAACTGTGTTTTCGCACACCTCCCATAGCAAACCCTATATTGCTGTGCCTTCGCACACCTCTCATACCTTCCTCTATATCGCCTTGTTTTCGAGCACCTCCCATACCTTCCCCTTATCGCTGTGATTTCGTGTACCTCTCATTTCTCCCCCTATATCGCTGTGTTTTCACGCACCTCTCATAGCGTCCCCTATATCGCTGTATATTCACATACCTCCCATCGCATCCCCTATAGCGCTGTGACTTGCGCACCTCTCATAGCTTCCCCGAAATTGCTGTCTTTTCACGCACATCCCACAGATTCAGCTTTATCGCTGTGTTATTGATCTCCTCTCATAGCTTCCCCTGTATCGCGGTGTTTTTGCTCACCTCTCATGTCTTCACCTAGATCGCTATGTTTTCGCTCCTCTCAATACTTCCCCTATATCGCTGTGTTTTCTCGCACAATTGATACATTCTCCCGTATCGCCATGTTTTCGCACACCTCTCATACCTTCCCCTATATCGCTCTGTTTTTGTGCACCTCTCATACCTTCACTAATATCGTTGCATTTTCATGCACATCTCATCACGTCCCCTACATCGCTGTGCATTCACGCACCTCCCATAGTATCCCCTATATCGCTGTGCCTTCGCGCACCTCTCAAACCTTCCCCTATATCGCCCTGTTTTCGTGCATCTCCCATTCCTTCCCCTATATCGCTGTGTTTTCGTGCACCTTTCATACCTTCCCCTATATCACTGTGTTTTCACACACCTCTCATAACTTCTACTATATCGCTGTGTTTTTGTGCGCCTCTCATACCTTCCCTAATATCGCTGCAGTTTCCTGCACATCTCATCACGTCCCCTATATCGCTGTGTATTCACGCACCTGC
This sequence comes from Mobula birostris, assembly GCF_030028105.1. NCBI lineage: Eukaryota > Metazoa > Chordata > Chondrichthyes > Myliobatiformes > Myliobatidae > Mobula > Mobula birostris. The sequence continues at coordinate 14,341 of NW_027274083.1, forward strand.
CATAGCATCCCCTATATCGCTGTGCCTTGCGCATCTCTCATACCTTCCCCTGTATCACCGTGTTTTTGCTCATCTCTCATAGATTCCCCTATATCGCCCTGTTTTCATGCACCTCCCATACCTTCCCCGATATCGTTGTGTTTTCGTGCTCTTCTCATACCGTCCCCTATATCGCTGTGTTTTCGCGCACCTCCCATAGCTTCGCCTACATCGCTGTTTTCACGCACATCCAATAGCTTCACCTTGATCGCTGTGTTATTGCTCACCTCTCATAGCTTACCCTATATCGTTGTGTTTTCACGCACCTCGCATGCCTTCACCTATATCGCTATGTTTTCGCTCCTATCATTACTTCCCCTATATCGCTGTGTTTTCTCGCACCTCTGATACATTCTCCTGTATTGCAATGTTTTCACGCACCTCTTACAATTTCCCCTATATCGCCGTGTTCACGCACACCTCTCATACCTTCCCCTATACCACTGTTTTTTTGCGCATGTCCCATAGCTTCCCCTATATCACTGTGTTTTCGCGCTCCTCTCATAATTTCCCCAATATCGCCCTGTTATCACGCACATCGCCTAGCTTCCACAATATTGCCCTGTTTTCGCGCACCTCTCATGTCTTCCCCTATATAACTGTGTTTTCGCACACCTCCCATAGCAAACCCTATATTGCTGTGCCTTCGCAAACCTCTCATACCTTCCTCTATATCGCCTTGTTTTCGAGCACCTCCCATACCTTCCCCTTATCGCTGTGATTTCGTGTACCTCTCATATCTCCCCCTATATCGCTGTGTTTTCACGCACCTCTCATAGCGTCCCCTATATCGCTGTATATTCACATACCTCCCATCGCATCCCCTATATCGCTGTGACTTGCGCACCTCTCATAGCTTCCCCTATATTGCTGTCTTTTCGCGCACATCCCATAGATTCAGCTTTATCGCTGTGTTATTGATCTCCTCTCATAGCTTCCCCTGTATCGCCGTGTTTTTGCTCACCTCTCATGTCTTCGCCTAGATCGCTATGTTTTCGCTCCTCTCAATACTTCCCCTATATCGCTGTGTTTTCTCGCACAATTGATACATTCTCCCGTATCGCCATGTTTTCGCACACCTCTCATACCTTCCCCTATATCACTGTGTTTTTGTGCACCTGTCATACCTTCACTAATATCGTTGCATTTTCATGCACATCTCATCACGTCCCCTACATCGCTGTGCATTCAAGCACCTCCCATAGTATCCCCTATATCGCTGTGCCTTCGCGCACCTCTCATACCTTCCCCTATATCGCCCTGTTTTCGTGCATCTTCCATTCCTTCCCCTATATCGCTGTGTTTTCGTGCACCTCTCCTACCTTCCCTTATATCGCTGTGTTTTCACGCACCTCTCATAACTTCTCCTATATCGCTGTATTTTTGCGCAGCTCGAATACCTTCCCCTATATTGCCGTGTTTTCATGCACATCTCATAATGTCCCCTATATCTCTGTCCATTCGCGCACCTCCCATAGCATCCCCTATATCGCTGTGACTTTGCGCACCTCTCATACCTTCCCCTATGTCGCCCTGTCTTCGCACACTCCCATAGCGTCGCCTATATCGCTGTATTTTCGCACACCTCTCATGGCATCCCCAATATCACCGTGTTTTCATGCACATCTCATAATGTCCCCTATATCTCTGTGTACTCATCCAACTCCCATAGCATCCCCTATATCGCTGTGCCTTCGTGCACCTCTCATACCTTCTCCTATATCGCTGTGTTTTCATGCTCGTCTCATAACGTCCCCTATATCGCTGGGTTTTCACGCACCTCTCATCAATTCCACTATATCGCCCTGATTTCGAGCACCTCCCATACCTTCCCCTGTATCGCTGTGTTTTCGTGTACCTCTCATACCTCCCCCTATATCGCTGTGTATTCACACACCTCTCATAACTTCCCCTATATCGCCCTGCTTTCGAGCACCTCCCATGCCTTCCCCTATATCGCTGTGTTTTCGTGTACCTCTCATACCTCCCCCTATATCGCTGTGTTTTCACACACCTCTCATAACTTCTCCTATATTGCTGTATTTTTGCGCACCTCTCATAACTTCCCCTATATCGCCGTGTTTTTATGCACATCTCATAACGTCCCCTATATCGCTGTGTATTCGAGCACCTCCCATTCTTTCCCGTGTATATCTCTGTGTTTTCGTGCACCTTTCATACCTTCCCCTATATCGCTGTGTTTTCGCACACCTCTCATATCTTCTCCTATATCACTGTGTTTTTGTACACCTCTCATACCTTCCCTAATATCGCTGCGTTTTCATGCACATCTCATCACGTCCCCTATATCGCTGTGTTTTCACTCACCTCTCATAGCTTCCCCTATATCGCTGTCTTTTCACGCACATCCCATAGATTCAGCTTTATCGCCGTGTTTTTGCTCACCTCTCATAGCTTCTCCTATATCGCCGTGTTTTTGCGCACCTCTCATGTCATCACCTAGATCGCTATGTTTTCGCTCCTCCCAATACTTCCCCTATATCACTGTGTTTTCACTCACTCTCATAGCTTCTCCTATATCGCCGTGTTTTTGCGCACCTCTCATGTCATCACCTAGATCGCTATGTTTTCGCTCCTCCTAATACTTCCCCTATATCGCTGTGTTTTCTAGCACATCTCATACATTCTCCCGTATCGCCGTGTTTTCGCACACCTCTCATAATTTCCCCTACATCGCCGTGTTGTCACACACCTCTCATACCTTCCCCTATATCACTGTGTTTTCGCGTACGTCCCATTGCGTCCCCTATATCGCTGTGTTTTCGCGCACCTCTCATACCTTCCCCTATTCGCCCTGTTTTCGTGCATATCCCATAGCTTCCACTATATTGCCCTGTTTTCGTGCACCTCTCATGTATTCCACTACATCGCTGTGTTTTCGCGCACCTCTCATACCTCCTCCTATATCGCCGTGTTTTTATGCACATCTCATACTGTCCCCTATATTACTGTGTTTTCGCGCGCCTCCCATAGCATCCCCTATATCGCTGTGTTTTCGCGCACCTCCCATAGCTTCGCCTACATCGCTGTTTTCATGCACATCCAATAGCTTCACCTTGATCGCTGTGTTATTGCTCACCTCTCATAGCTTACCCTATATCGTTGTGTTTTCACGCACCTCGCATGCCTTCACCTATATCGCTATGTTTTCGCTCCTATCATTACTTCCCCTATATCGCTGTGTTTTCTCGCACCTCTGATAAATTCTCCTGTATTGCAATGTTTTCGCGCACCTCTTACAATTTCCCCTATATCGCCGTGTTCACGCACACCTCTCATACCTTCCACTATATCACTGTTTTTTTGCGCATGTCCCATAGCTTCCCCTATATCACTGTGTTTTCGCGCTCCTCTCATAACTTCCCCAATATCGCCCTGTTATCACGCACATCGCTTAGCTTCCACAATATTGCCCTGTTTTCGCGCACCTCTCATGTCTTCCCCTATATAACTGTGTTTTCGCACACCTCCCATAGCAAACCCTATATTGCTGTGCCTTCGCAAACCTCTCATACCTTCATCTATATCGCCGTTTTCGCGCACCTCCCATACCTTCCCCTATATCGCTGTGTTTTTGTGCACCTCTCATACCTTCCCCAATATCGCCCTGTTTTCGTGCATCTCCTATACCTTCCCTTATATTGTTACGTTTTCGTGCACCTCTCATACCGTCCCGTATATTGCCCTGTTTTCGCGCACCTCCTATACCTTCCCTTGTATCGCTGCATTTTCGTGCACCTCTCATACCTTCCCCTATATCGCTGTGTTTTCATGCACATCTCATAACGTCCCCTATTTCACTGTGTATTCGTGCACCTCCCATAACATTCTCTATATCGCTCTGCCTTCACACACCTCTCATACCTTCACCTATAACACTGTGTTTTCACGCACCTCTCATAACTTCCCCTATATCGCTGTGTTTTTGCACACCTCTCATGGATTCCTGTCTATCGCCTGTATTCATGCACATATCATACCGTCCCGTATATCGCTGCGCTTTCGCGCACCTCTCATACCTTCCCCTATATCGCTGTGTTTTTGTGCACCTCTCATACCTTCACTAATATCGTTGCATTTTCATGCACATCTCATCACATTCCCCATATCGCTGTGCATTCACGCACCTCCAATAGTATCCCGTATATCGCTGTGCATTCACGCACCTGCCATAGTATCTCCTATATCGCTGTGCCTTCGCGCACCTCTCATACCTTCCCCTACATTGCTGTGTTTTCTCGCACCTCTGATGCATTCGCCTGTAACGCCAAGTTTTCGCGCACCTCTCAAACTTTCCCATATATCGCCGTGCTTTCACGCACCTCTCATAGCTTCCCATATATTGCCGTGTTTTCATACACATCTCATGCCGTCCCCTATATCACTGTGTTTTCGCGAACTTCCCATAGCATCCCCTATATCGCTGTGCCTTCGTGCACCTCTCATACCTTTCCGTATATCGCCGTGTTTTCATACACTTCTCATAACGTCCCCTATAATGCCGAATTTTTGCTCACCTCTCATAACTTCCTCTATATCGCCCTGTTTTCGCGCACCTCTCATAACTTCCCCTATATCGCTCTGTTTTCGCACAACTCTCATGGTTTCCCGACAATCGCTGTGTATTCATGCTCATCTTGTACCATCCCCTATATCGCTGTGTTTTCACACACCTATCATACCGTCCCCTATATCGCTGTGTTTTCACACACCTCTCATATCTTTCCCTATATCGCTGTCTTTTCGCGCACATCGCATAGATTCACCTTTATCGCTGTGTTATTGCTCACCTCTCATAGCTTCCCCTACATCGCGGTGTTTTTGCACACCTCTCATAACTTCCCCTATATCGCCGTATTGTTATGCACATCTCATAACGTCCCCTATATCGCTGTGTATTCGCGCACCTCCCATAGCATCCCCTATTTCGCTGTGCCTTCGCGCACCTCTCATATCTTCCCCTATATCGCCCTGTTTTCACGCTCCTCGCATTCATTCACCTATATCGCCCTGTTTTCGCGCACCTCCCATTCCTTCACCTATATCGCTGTTTTCGTGCACCTCTCATACCTTTCCTATATCGCTGTGTTTTCACACACCTCTCATAACTTCTCCTATATCGCTGTGTCTTTGAGCACCTCTCATAACTTCCTTAATATCGCTGCGTTTTCATGCGCATCTCATCACGTCCCCTATATCGCTGTGTATTCAGGCACCTCCCATAGCATCCCCTATATCGCTGTGCCTTGCGCACCTCTCATTCCTTCCCCTAAATCGCTGTCGTTTTGCGCACATCCCACAGATTCACTATCACTGTGTTATTGCTCACCTCTCATAGCTTCCCCTGTATCGCCGTGTTTTTGCTCACCTCTCATAGCTTCCCCTATATCGCCGTGTTTTCGCGCACCTCTCATGTCTTCCCCTGCATCACTGTGTTTTCATGCACCTCTCATACCTCCCCCTATATCGCTGTGCCTTGCGCACCTCTCATACCTTCCCCTATATCGCTGACTTTTCGCGCACATCCCATAGATTCATCTTTATCGCTGTGTTATTGCTCATCTCTCATAGCTTCCCCTGTATCATCGTGTTTTTGCGCACCTCTCATAACTTCCCCTATATCGCCCTGCTGTTATGCACATCTCATAACGTACCCTATATCGCTGTGTATTCGCGCTCCTCCCATAGCATCCCCTATATCACTGTGCCTTCGCGCACCTCTCATAGCTTCCCCTATATTGCCGTGTTTTCGTGCACCTCTCATGTCGTCACCTAGATCGCTATGTTTTCGCTCCTCTCATTACTCCCCCTATATCGCTGTGTTTTCTCGCACATCTGATACATTCTCCCGTATCGTCGTGTTTTCGCGTACCGTTCATAATTTCCCCTATATCGCCGTTGTCTCGCACATCTCTCATACCTTCCCCTATATCACTGTGTTTTCGCGCACGTCCCATAGCGTCCCCTATATCACTGTGTTTTCACGCACCTCCCATTACATCGCCTATATTATTGTATTTTTGTGCACCTCTCCTGGCTTCCCCAATTTCGCCGTGTTTTTATGCACGTCTGTTAATGTCCCCTATATCGCTGGGTATTCGCGCACCTCCCATAGCATCCCCTATATCACTGTGCCTTGCGCACTTCCCATAGCATCCCCTATATCACTGTGTTGTCGCTCACCTCTCATATCTTCCCCTATATCGCCCTGTTTTCTCACACTTCCCATACCTTCCCCTATATCGGTGTCTTTTCACACACCTCTCATGGCTTCCCCAATATCGCCGTGTTTTCATGCACATCTCATAACGTCCCCTATATCGCTGTGTATTCACGCTCCTCCCATAGAATCCCTTATATCGTTGTTTCTTCGTGCACCTCTCATACCTTCCCCAATATCGCCCTGTTTTCGCGCACCTCCCATGACTTCGCCTACATCGCTGTGTTTTCGCACACCTCTCATAGCTTCCCCTATATTGCTGTCTTTTCACGCACATCTCATCGCTTCACCTTTATCGCTGTGTTATTGCTCACCTCCCATAGCTACCCCTATATTGCCATGTTTTCACGCAATTCTCATGTCTTCACCTATATCGCTGTGTTTCCGCTCCTCTCATTACTTCCCCTATATCGCTCTGTGTCTCGCACCTCTGATACATTCCCCTGTATCGCCGTGTTCTCGCACACCTCTCATATCTTCCCCTATATCACTGTGTTTTCGCGCACGTCCAATAGTGTCCCCTATATCGTTGTGTTTTCGCACACCTCTCATACCTCCCCCTATATCGCCCTGTTTTCGCGCACCTCCCATAGCATCCTTCATATTGAGTGTTTTCACGCATCTCTCATAACCTCTCCTACATTGCTGTATTTTTGCGCACCTCTCATAACTTCCCCTATATCGCCGTGTATTTATGCACATCTCATAACGTCCCCTATATCGCTGTGTATTCACGCACCTCCCATAGCATCCCCTATATCGCTGTGCGTTCGCGCAGCTCCCATTCCTTCCCCGATATCGCTGTGCTTTCACACACCTCTCATAATTTCTCCTATATATCTGTGTTTTCACGCACCTCTCATAACTTCTCCTGCATTGCTGTATTTTTGCGCACCTCTCATAACTTCCGCTATATCGTTGTATTTTTGTGCACCTATCATACCTTCCCCTATATCACTGTGTTTTCGCGCACGTCCCATAGCGTCCTCTATATCGCTGTGTTTTCGCGCACCTCTCATACCTTCCCCTATATCGCCCTGTTTTCGCGCACATCCCATAGCTTCCACTATATTGCCCTGTTTTCGCGGAACTCTCATGTCTTCCCCTACATCAATGTGTTTTCTCGCACTTCTGATGCATTCCCATGTAACGCCAAGTTTTCGCGCACCTCTCATACTTTCCCCTATATCACCGTGTTTTCGCGTACCTCTCATAGCTTCCCCTATATCACCATGTTTTCATACACATCTCATACCGTCCCCTATATCACTGTGTTTTTGCGCACCTCCCATAGCAGCCCCTATATCGCTGTACCTTCGTGCACCTCTCACACCTTCCCCAATATCGCCCTGTTTTCGCACACCTCCTATACTTTCCCCTATATCGCTGTGTTTTCACGCATCCCTCATTGCTTCCTCAATATCGCCTTTAATTCATGCACTTCTCATACCGTCCCCTATATCGCTGTGTTTTCGCGCACCTCCCATAGCTTCGCCTACATCGATGTTTTCGCACACCTCTCATACCTTCCCCTATATCGCTTTCTTTTCGTGCACATCCCATAGCTTCACCTTTATCGCTGTGTTATTGCTCATCTCTCATGGCTTCCCCTACATTGCCATTTTTTCGCACACCTGGCATGTCTTCACCTATATCGCTATGTTTTCGCTCCAATCATTACTTCCACTATATCGTTGAGTTTTCTCGCACCTCTGAAGCATTCCCCTGTATCACCATGTTTTCGCACAACCCTTATAATTTCCCCCATATCGCCGTGTTCTCGCAGATCTCTCATACCTTCCCCTATATCACTGTGTTTTTGCGCACGTCCCATAGCGTCCCCTATATCACTGTGTTTTCTCGCACCTCTGATGCATTCCCCTGTATCGCCGTGTTTTCGGGCACATCCCATAGCTTCCACTATATTGCCCTGTTTTTGTGCACCTCTCATGTCTTCTCCTATATCACTGTGTTTTCGCGCACCTCCCATAGCATCCCCTATATAGCAGTGCCTTCGCGCACCTCTCTTGCCTTCCCCTATATCGCCCTGTTTTCGCGCACCTCCCATACCTTCCCCTATATCGCTGTGTTTTCGTGCACCTCTCATACCTCCCCCTATATCGCTCTGTTTTCACGCACCTCTCATAACTTCTCCTATATCGTTGTATTTTTGTGTACCTCTCATGGCTTCCCCAATATCGCCGTGTTTTCGTGCACATCTCTTAACGTCCCCTATATCGCTGTGTTTTCACGCACCTCTCATAACTTCCCCTATATCGCTGTCTTTTCGCGCACATCCATAGCTTCACCTTTATCGCTGTGTTATTGCTCACCTCTCATAGATTCCCCTATATCGCCGTGTTTTCGCGCACCTCCCATGTCTTCACCAAGATCGCTATGTTTTCGCTCTTCTCATTAATTCCCCTATATCGCTGTGTTTTCTCGCACATCTGATATATTCTCCTGTATCGCCGTGTTTTCGCGCACCTCTCATAATTTCGACTATATCGCCGTGTTCTCGCACACCTCTCATACCATCCCCTATACCACTGTGTTTTCACGCACGTCCCATAGCTTCCACTATATTGCCCTGTTTTCGCGCACCTCCCATGTCTTCCCCTACATCGCTGTGTTTTCTCACACCTCTGATGCATTCCCCTATAACGCCAAGTTTTCGTGCACCTCTCCTACTTTCCTCTATATCGCTGTGTTCTCGCGCAGCTCTCATACCTTCCCCTATATCGCCCTGTTTTCATGCACATTCCATAGCTCTCACTATATTGCCCTGTTTTCGTGCACCTCTCATATCTCCCCTATATCGCTGTGTTTTTGCTTCTCTCATAACTTCCCCTATATCGCTGTGTTTTCTCGCACCTCTGATGCATTCCCCTGTATCGCCGTGTTTTTGCGCACCTCTCATACTTTCCCCTATATCGCAGTGTTTTCACGCATCTCTCATTTCTTCCCCGATATCTCCATGTTTTCATGCACATCTCATACCGTCCCCTATATCACTGTGCCTTCGCGCACCTCTCATACCTTCCCCTATATAGCTGTGTTTTCGCGCACCTCTCATACCTTCCCCTATATAGCTGTGTTTTCGTGCACCTCTCATACCTTCACACCTTCCCCTATATCGCTGTGTTTTCACTCACCTCTCATAACTTCTCATATATCGCCGTGTTTTCGCGGACATCGCATAATTTCCCCGATAGCCATGTTCTTGCACACCTCTCATACCTTCCACTATATCAGAGTGTTTTCGCGCACGTCCCATAGCATCCACTATATCGCTGTGTTTTCGGGCACCTCTCATACTTTTCCCTGTATCGCCATGTTTTCACGCATATCCCATAGCTTCCACTATATAGCCCTGTTTTCGAGCACCTCTCATGTCTTCCCCTATATCGCTGTGTTTTCACGCACCTCTCATAACTTCTCCTATATCGCTGTATTTTTGCGCACCTCTCATACCTTCCCCTATATCGCCGTGTTTTCAATCACATCTCATAACGTCCCCCATATTGCTGTGTATTCGCGCACCTCCCATAGAATCCCCTATATCGCTGTGCCTTCGCAAACATCTCATACCTTCCCCTATATCGTCCTGTTTTCACGCACCTCCCATACCTTCCCTTTTATCGTTGTGTTTTCGTGCACCTCTCATACCTTCCCCTATATTGCTGTGTTTTCGCGCATCTCTCATGGCTTCCCCAATATTGCCGTGTATTCATGCACATCTCATACCATCCCTTATATCGCTGTGCTTTCGCGCACCTCCCATAGCTACGCCCACGTCGCTGTGTTTTCGCGCATCTCTCATACCTTCCCCTATATCGCTGTGTTTTTGCGCACATCCCATAGCTTCATCTTTATCGCTGTGTTATTGCTCACCTCTCTTAGCTTCCCCTATATCACTGTGTTTTCATGCACCTCTCATGCCTTCACCTATATCGCTATATTTTCGCTCCTGTCATTACTTCCATTATATCGCTGTGTTTTCTCACACCTCTGATACATTCCCCTGTATCGCCGTGTTGTCACGCACCTCTCATAATTTCCCCTACATCGCTGTATTCTCGCACACCTCTCATACCTTCCCCTAAATCACTGTGTTTTCGCGCACGTCGCATAGCGTCCCCTATATCGCTGTGTTTTCGGACATCTCTCATACCTTTCCCTATATCGCCATGTTTTCGCGCACCTCCCATAGCATCCTGTATATCGTGTGCCTTCGCGCACCTCTCATACCTTCCCCTATATCGCCCTGTTTTCGCATACCTCCCATACCTTCCCCGATATCGCTGTGTTTTCGTGAACCTCTCATACCTACCCCTATATCGCTGTCTTTTTGCGCACCTCTCATACCTTCCCCTATATCGCTGTGTTTTCGCACACCTCTCATGGCTTCCCGACTATCGCCGTGTATTCATGCACATCTCATAGCTTTCCCTATATCGCTGTGTATTCGCGCACCTCTCATACCTTCCCCTATATCGATGTATTTTTGCGCACATCTCATAACGTCCCCTATATCGGTGTGTATTCGCGCACCTCCCATACCATCCCCTATATCACTGTGCCTTCGCGCACCTCTCATGCATTCCCGTATATCGCTGTGTTTCTGCACACCTCTCAATCCTTCCCCAATATCACCGTGTTTTCATGCACATCTCATAATGTCCCCAATGTCGCTGGGTATTCACGCACCTCTCATAACTTCCCCTATATCGCCCTGTTTTCACGCACCTCTCATAATTTCTCCTATATCGCCGTATTTTTGCGCTCCTCTCATGGCTTCTCCAATATCGCCGTGTTTTCATGCACATCTCATAACGCCTCCTATATCTCTGTGTAATCATGCACCTCCCATTGCATCCCTTATATCGCTGTGCCTTCGCGCATCGCTCATACCTTCCCCTATATCGCCCTGTTTCCCGTGCACCTCCCATGGTTTCGCCTACATCGCTGTGTTTTTGCGCACCTCTCATATCTTCCCCTATATCGCCGTGTGTTCGCGCACCTCTCATTTCTTCACCGACATGCTGTGTTTCCGCTCCTCTCATTACTTCCCCTATATCGCTCTGTGTTCTCGCACTTCTGATACAGTTCCCTGTATCAACGTGTTTTCGATCACCTCCCATACCTTCCCCTATATCGCTGTGCCTTCACGCACCTCTCATACCTTCCCCTATATCGCCCTGTTTTCGCGCACATCCCATACCTTCCACTATATTGCCCTGTTTTCGCGCACCTCTCATGTCTTCCACTACATCGCTATGTTCTCTGGCACCTCTGATGCATTCCCCTGTAACGCCAAGTTTTCGCGCACCTCTCATACTTTCCCCTATATCGCTGTGTTTTTGCGCACCTCCCATAGCATCCCCTATATCGCTGTGCCTTCGTGCACCTCTCATACCTTCCCCTATATCGCTGTCTTTTCGCGCACATCCCATAGATTCACCTTTATCGCAGTGTTATTGCTCACCTCTCATAGCTTCCCCTGTATCGCCGTGTTTTTGCTCACCTCTCATAGCTTCCCCTATATCGCCATGTTTTCGCGCACCTCTCATGTCTTCACCTAGATCGTTATGTTTTCGATCCTCTCAATACTTCCCCTATATTGCTGTGTTTTCTCGCACGTCTGATACATTCTCCCGTATCGCCGTGTTTTCGCACACCTCTCATAATTTACCCTATATCGCCGTGTTCTCGCACACCTCTCATAACTTCCCCTATATCACTGTGTTTTCGCGCACGTCCCATTGCGTCCCCTATATCGCTGTGTTTTCGCGCACTTCTCATAGCTTCCCCTATATCGCCCTGTTTTCGTGCACATCCTATACCTTCCACTATATTGCCCTGTTTTCGCACACCTCTCATGTCTTCCACTACATCGCTGTGTTTTCTGGCACCTCTGATGCATTCCCCTGTAACGCCAAGTTTTCGCGCACCTCTCATACTTTCCCCTATATCGCCGTGTTTACGCGCACCTCTCATACCTGCCCCTATATCGCCATGTTTTTATGCACATCTCATACCGTCTCCTATATTGCCGTGTTTTTGCGCACCTTCCATAGCATCCTCTATATCACTGTGCCTTCGTGCTCCTCTCATACGTTCCCCTATATCGCCCTGTTTTCGCGCACCTCCTATACCTTCCCTTATATCACTGCGTTTTCGTGCACCTTTCATACCTTCCCCTATATCGTTGTGTTTTCGCACACCTCTCATAACTTCTACTATATCGCTGTGTTTTTGTGCTCCTCTCATACCTTCCCTAATATCATTGCGTTTTCATGCACATCTCATCACATCCCCTATATCGCTGTGTGCTCACGCACCTCCCATAGCATCCCCTATATCGCTGTGCCTTGAGCACCTCTCATAACTTCCCCTATATCGCTGTCTTTTCACGCACATCCCATAGATTCACCTTTATCGCTGTGTTATTGCTCACCTCTCATAGCTTCCCCTATATCGCCATGATTTCGCGCACCTCTCATGTCTTCACCTTTATCGCTATGTTTTCGATCCTCTCAATACTTCCACTATATCGCTGTGTTTTCTCGCACATCTGATACATTCTCCCGTATCGCCATGTTTTCGCACACCTCTCATACCTTCCCCTATATCGCCCTGTTTTCGCGCACCTCTCATGTCTTCACCCATATCGCTGTGTTTCCGCTCCTCTCATTACTTCCCCTATATCGCTCTGTGTTCTTCCACTTCTAATACTGTTCCCTGTATCAACGTGTTTTCGCTCAACTCTCATAATTTCACCGATATCGCCGTGTTCTCGCACACCTCTCATATCTTCCCCTATATCACTGTGTTTTCGCGCACGTCTAATAGCGTTCGCTATATTGCTGTGTTTTCACGCACCTCTCATGTCTTCCCCTATATCACTGTGTTTTCGTGCACCTCCCATACCATCCCCTATATTGCTGTGACTTCGCACACCTCTCAGACCTTTCCCTATATTGCTGTGTTCTCGCACACCTCTCATACCTTCCCCTATATCGCCCTGTTTTCGCACACCTCCTATACCTTCCCTTATATCACTGCGTTTTCGTGCACCTCTCATTGCTTCCCCTATATGGCTGTGTTTTCATGCACATCTCAGAACGTCCCCTATATCGCTGTGTATTCGTGCACCTCCCATTCCTTCCCGTATACATCTCTGTGTTTTCGTGCACCTTTCATACCTTCCCCTATATCACTGTCTTTTCGCTCACATCGCATAGATTCACCTTTATCGCTTTGTTATTGCTCACCTCTCATATCTTCCCCTGTATCGCCGTGTTTTCGCACACCTCTCAGAATTTCCCCTATATCGCCGTGTTCTCGCACACCTCTCATACCTTACCCTATATCGCCCTGTTTTCGTGCACATCGCATAGCTTCCACTATATTGCCCTGTTTTCCTGCACCTCTCATGTATTCCACTACATCACTGTGGTTTCTGGCACCTCTGATGCATTCCCCTGTAGCGCCAAGTTTTCGCGCACCTCTCATACTTTCCCCTATCTTGCTGTGTTCTCACACATCTCTCATACCTTCCCCTATATCGATGTGTTTTCGCGCACTTCCCATAGCGTCCTCTATATCGCTGTGCTTTCATGCACCTCTCATACCTTCCCCTACATCGCCCTGTTTTAGCGCACATCCCATAGCTTCCACTATATAGCACTGTTTTTGCGCACCTCTCATGTCTTCCCCTACATCGCTTTGTTTTCTCAAACCTCTGATGCATTACCCTGTAACGCCAAGTTTTCGCGCACCTCTCATAATTTCCCATATATCACCGTGTTTTCGCGCACCTCTCATAGCTTCCCTTATATCGCCGTGTTTTCATACACATCTCATACCGTCCCCTATATCACTGTGTTTTCGCGCACCTCCCATAACATCCCCTATATCGCTGTGCCTTCGTGCACCTCTCATACCTTCTCCTATATCGCCGTGTTTTCATGCACATCTCATAACGTCCCCTATATTGCTGGGTTTTCACGAACCTCTCATAACTTCCCCTGTATCGTCCTGTTTTTGCGCACCTCTCAGAACTTCCGCTATATCGCTGTGTTTTCACACACCTCTCATGGTTTCCCAACTATCGCCGTGTATTCATGCACATCTCATACCGTCCCCTATATCGCTGTCCTTTCGCACACATCCCAGAGATTCACCTTTATCGCTGTGTTATTGCTCACCTCTCATAGCTTCCTCTGTATCGCCGGGTTTTAGCTCACCTCTCATACCTTCCCCTGTATCGCCGGGTTTTAGCTCACCTCTCATAGCTTCCACTATATTGCCTTGTTTTCGCGCACCTCTCATGACTTCCCCTATATCACTGTGTTTTCGCGCACCTTCGATAGCATCCCCTATATTGCTGTGCCTTCGCATACCTCTCATAACTTCATCTATATCACCCTGTTTTCGAGCACCTTCCATACCTTCTCCTATATTGCTGTGCCTTGCGCACCTCTCGTACCATCCCCTATATCGCTGTCTTGTCACGCACATCCTATAGATTCACCTTTATCGCTGTGTTATTGCTCACCTCTCATAACTTCCCCTACATCGCCGTGATTTTATGCACGTCTCATAACGTCCCCTATATCGCTGTGTATTCGTGCACCTCCCATACCTTCCCCTATATCGCTGTGTTTTCGCACACTTCTCATACCTTCTCCTATCTAGCTGTATTTGTGTGCACCTCTCATACCTTCCCTAATACCGTTGCGTTTTCATGCACATCTCATCACGTCCCCTATATCGCTGTGTATTCGCGCACCTCCCATAGCATCCCCTATATCGCTGTGCCTTCATGCACCTCTCATACCTTCCCCTATATCGCCCTGTTTTTGCGCACCTCCCATTCCTTCACCTATATGGCTGTTTTCGTGCACCTCTCATACCTTCCCCTATATCGCTGTGTTTTCACACACCTCTCATAACTTCTCCTACATCGCTGTGTTTTTGTGCACCTCTCATACCTTCCCTAATATCGCTGCGTTTTCATGCACATCTCATCACATCCCCTATATCGCTGTGTATTCACGCACCTCCTATAGCATCCCCTATATCGCTGTGCCTTGCGCACCTCTCATAGCTTCCCCTATATCGCTGTCTTTTTGCGCACATCCCATAGATTCAGCTTTATAGCTGTGTTATTGCTCACCTCTCATAGCTTCCCCTGTATCGCCGTGTTTTTGCTCACCTCTCATGTCTTCACATAGATCGCTATGTTATCTCTCCTCTCAATTCTTCCCCTATATCGCTGTGTTTTCTCGCACAATTGATACATTCTCCCATATCGCTGTGTGTTCGCACACCTCTCATTATTTCCCCTATATCGCCGTGTTCTCGCGCACCTCTCATACCTTCCCCTATATGGCCCTGTTTTCGCGCACATCCCATACCTTCCACTATATTGCCCTGTTTTCATACACCTCTCATGTCTTCCACTACATCGCTGTGTTTTCTGGCACCTCTGATGCTTTCCCCTGTAACGCCAAGTTTTCGCGCACCTCTCATACTTTCCCCTATATCGCCGTATATATGCGCACCTCTCATACCTCCCCCTATATTGCCATGTTTTTATGCACATCTCATACCGTCTCCTATATCGCTGTGTTTTCGCGCACTCCCATAGCATCCCCTATATCGCTGTGCCTTCGTGCACCTCTCATACCTTCTCCTATATCACCCTGTTTTCGCGCACCTCCTATACCTTCCCTTATATCGCTGCGTTTTCGTGCACCTCTCATACCTTCCCCTATATTAATGTGTTTTCATGCACATCTCATAACGTCCACATAATCGCTGTGTATTTGCGCACCCCCCATGCTATCCCGTATATCACTGTGCCTTCGCGCACCTCTCATGCATTCCCGTATATCGCCCTGTTTTCGCGCACCTCCCATACTTTCCCCGATATCGCTGTGTTTTCGTGCTCCTCTCATACCTTCCCCTATATTGCTGTGTTTTCACGCACCTCTCTTAACTTCTCCTATATCGCTGTGTTTTTGCACACCTCTCATACCTTCCCCTATATCGCTCTGTTTTCAGGCACCTCTCATGGCTTCCCCAATATCGCCATGTATTCATGCACATCTCATACCGTCCCCTATATCGCTGTGTTTTGGCGCACCTCCCATAGCTTCGCCTACATCGCTGCTTTCGCGCACATCCCATAGCTTCACCTTGATTGCTGTGTTATTGCTCACCTCTCATAGCTTACCCTATATCGCCGTGTTTTCGCGCATCTCGCATGTCTTCACCTATATCGCTATGTTTTCACTCCTATCATTAATTCCCCTATATCGCTTTGTTTTCTCGCACCTCTGATACATTCTCCTGTATTGCCATGTTTTCGCGCACCTCTTACAATTTCCCCTATATCGCCGTGTTCTCGCACACCTCTCATACCTTCCCCTGTATCACTGTTTCTTTGCGCATGTCCCATAGCGTCCCCTATATCGCTGTGTCTTCTCGCACCTCTGATACATTCCCCGTATCGCCGTGGTTACGCGCACATCCCATAGGTTCCACTATATTGCCCTGTTTTTGCGCACCTCTCATGGCTTCCCCTATATCACGGTGTTTTCGCGCACCTCTCATAGCATCCCCTATATCGCTGTCCTTCACACATACCTCATAACTTCCCCTATATCGCCCTGTTTTCACGCACCTCCCATACCTTCCCCAATATCGCTGTGTTTTCGTGCATCTCTCATTCCTTCCCTTATATCGCTGTGTTTTCACGCACCTCTCATAACTTCTCCTAATTCGCTGTATTTTTGTGCAGTTCTTATACTTTCCCCTATACTGCCGTGTTTTCATGCACATCTCATAACGCCCCCTATATCGCTGTGTATTCGCGCACACTCCATAGCATCCCTTATATTGCTGTGCCTTCGCGCACCTCTCATACCTTCCCCTACTTTGACCTGTTTTCGCGCACCTTCCATACCTTCCACTGTATCGCTGTGTTTTCAGGCACCTCTCATACCTCCCTCTATATCGCTGTGTTTTCACGCACCTCTCATAATTTCTCCTATATCGCCGTATTTTTGCACACCTCTCATGGCTTCCCCAATATCGCCGTGTTTTAATGCACATCTCTTAACGTCCCATATATCGCTGTGTATTCGCGCACCTGCCATAGCATCCCCTATATCTCTGTGCCTTCGCGCACCTCTCATACCTTCACCTATGTCGACCTGTTTTCGCACACCTCCCATACCGTCCCCTATATCGCTGTATTTTCGCACACCTCTCATGGCTTCCCCAATATCGCCGTGTTTTCATTCACATCTCATATTGTTTCCTATATCTCTGAGTATTCACGCACCTCCCATAGCATTCCTTATATCGCTGTGCCGTCGCGTACCGCTCATACCTTCCCCTATATCGCCCTGTTTCCTGTGCACTTCCCATGGCTTCGCATACATCGCTGTGTTTTTGCGCACCTCTCATACCTTCCCCTATATCGCCCTGTTTTCGCGCACATCCCATAACTTCAAATTTATCGCTGTGTTATTGCTTACCCCTCATAGCTTCCCCTATATCGCCGTGTTTTCGCGCACCTCTCATGTCTTCACCCATATCGCTGTGTTTCCGCTCCTCTCATTACTTCCCCTATATCGCTCTGTGTTCTTCCACTTCTAATAATGTTCCCTGTATCAACGTGTTTTCGCTCAACTCTCATAATTTCACCTATATCGCCCTGTTCTCGCACACCTCTCATATCTTCCCCTATATCACTGTGTTTTCGTGCACCTCCCATACCATCCCCTATATTGCTGTGACTTCGCACACCTCTCATACCTTTCCCTATATTGCTGTGTTCTCGCACACCTCTCATAACTTCTCCTGTATTGCTGTATTTTTGCGAACCTCTCATAACTTCCCCTATATTGCCGTGTTTTTACGCACATTTCATAACGTCCCCTATATCGCTGTGTATTCGCCCACCTCCCATAGCATCCCCTATATTGCTGTGCCTTCACGAACCTCTCATACCTTCCACTATATCACACAGTTTTCGCGCACCTCCGATTCCTTCCCCTATATCGCTGTGTTTTCACACACCTCTCATAACTTCTCCTATATCACTGAGTTTTTGTGCACCTCTCATACCTCCCCTAATATCGCTGAGTTTTCATGCACATCTCATCACGTCCCCTATATCGCTGTATATTCGCGCACCTCCCAGAGCATCCCCTATATCCCTTTGTCTTGCACACCTCTTATAGTTTTCCTTATATCGCTGTCTTTTCGTGCACGTCCCATAGATTCAGTTTTATCGCTGTATTATTGCTCACCTCTCATAGCTTCCCCTGTATCGCCGTGTTTTTGCTCACCTCTCATGTCTTCACCTAGATCGCTATGTTTTCGCTCCTCTCAATACTTCCCCTATATCGCTGTGTTTTCTCGCACAATTGATACATTCTCCCGTATCACTGTGTTTTCGCACACCTCTCATTATTTCCCCTATATCGCCGTGTTCTCGCGCACCTCTCATACCTTCCCCTATATGGCCCTGTTTTCGCGCACATCCCATACTTTACACTATATTACCCTTTTTTCGTGCACCTCTCATGTCTTCCACTACATCGCTGTGTTTTCTGGCACCTCTGATGCTTTCCCCTGTAACGCCAAGTTTTCACGCACCTCTCATACTTCCCCTATATCGCCGTATATATGCGCACCTCTCATACCTCCCCCTATATTGCCATGTTTTTATGCACATCTCATACCGTCTCCTATATCGCTGTGTTTTCGCGCACTCCCATAGCATCCCCTATATCGCTGTGCCTTCGTGCACCTCTCATACCTTCCCCTATATCGCCCTCTTTTCGCGCACCACCTATACCTTCCCTTATATCGCTGCGTTTTCGTGCACCTCTCATACCTTCCCCTATATGGCTGTGTTTTCATGCACATTTCATAACGTCCCCTATATATCTGTGTATTTGGGCACCTCCCATTCCTTCCCGAATATATCTCTGTGTTTTTGTGCACCTTTCATATCTTCCCCTATATCGCTGTGTTTTCGCACACCTCTCATAACTTCTCCTATATCGCTGTGTTTTTGTGCACCTCTGATATCTTCCCTAATATCTCTGCGTTTTCATGCACATCTCATCACGTCCCCTATATCACTGTGTATTCACGCACCTCCCATAGCATCCCCTATATCGCTGTGCCTTGCGCACCTCTCATAGCTTCCCCTATATCGCTGTCTTTTCGCGCACATCCCATAGATTCACCTTTATCGCTGTGTTATTGCTCACCTCTCATAGCTTCCCCTGTATCGCCGTGTTTTTGCTCACCTCTCATAGCTTCCCCTATATCGCCGTGTTTTCGCGCACCTCTCATGTCTTCACCTAGATCTCTGTGTTTTCGCTCCCCTCCATACTTCCCCTATATCGCTGTGTTTTCTCGCACGTCTGATACATTCTCACGTATCGCCGTGTTTTCGCACACCTCTCATAATTTCCCCTATATCGCCGTGTTCTCGCACACCTCTCATGCCTTCCCCTATATCACTGTTTTTTTGCGCATGTCCCATAGCGTCCCCTATATCGCTGTGTTTTCTCGCACCTCTGATACATTCCCCTGTATCGCCGTGGTTTTGCGCACATCCCATAGGTTCCACTTTTTCGCCTTGTTTTTGCATACCTCTCATGTCTTCCCCTATATTACGGTGTTTTCGCGCACCTCTCATAGCATCCCCTATATCGCTGTGCCTTCGCGCACCTCTCATAACTTCCCCTATATTGCCCTGTTTTCGCGCACCTCCCATACCTTCCCCAATATCGCAGTGTTTTCGTGCACCTCTCATACCTTCCCTTAAATCGCTGTGTATTCACGCACCTCTCATAACTTCCGTATATCACTGTATTTTTGCGCAGCTCGTATAACCTCCTCTATATTGCCGTGTTTTCATGCACATCTCATAACGTCCCATAACGTCCCCTATATCGCTGTGTATTTGCGCACCTCCCATACCATCCCCTATATCACTGTGCCTTTGCGCACCTCTCATGCATTACCGTATATGCTGTGTTTTTGCACACCGCTCATACCTTCCCCAATATCACCGTGTTTTCATGCACATCTCATAACGTCCCCAATGTCGCTGGGTTTTCACGCACCTCTCATAACTTCCCCTATATCGCCCTGTTTTCGCGCTCCTCTCATACCTTCAACTATATCACTAAGTTTTCACGCTGCTCTCATACCTTCCCCTATATCGATGTATTTTTTCGCACATCTCATACCTTCCCCTATATTGCCCTGTTTTCGCGCATCTCCTATACCTTCCCTTATATCACTGCGTTTTCGTGCACCTCTCATAGCTTCCCCTATATGGCTGTGTTTTCACACACCTCTCATAACTTCTCCTATATCGCTGTGTTTTTGTGCACCTCTCATACCTTCCCTAATATCACTGCGTTTTCATGCACATCTCATCACGTCCCCTATATTTCTGTGTTTTCGTGCAGCTCTCATACCTCCCCCTATATCGCTGTGCCTTGCGCACCTCTCATACCTTCCCCTATATCGCTGTCTTTTCGCGCACATCCCATAGCTTCCCTTATATCGCTCTGCTTTCGCGCACCTCTCATACCTTCCCAAATATCGCCCTGTTTTCGCGCACCTCCCATTCCTTCACCTATATCGCTGTTTTCGTGCACCTCTCATGCATTCCCGTATACCGCTGTGTTTTTGCACACCTCTCATACCTTCCCCAATATCACCATGTTTTCATGCACCTCTCATAACTTCCCCTCTATCGCCCTGTTTTCGCGCTCCTCTCATACCTTCTCCTATATCACTGTGTTTTCACGCAGCTCTCATACCTTCTCCTATATCGCTGTGTTTTCGCACACCTCTCATGGATTCCCGACTATCGCCGTGTATTCATGCACATCTCATACCTTCCCCTATATCGCTGTGCTTTTGCGCACCTCCCATAGCTTCACCTACATCGCTGTTTTCGCGCACCTCTCATACCTTCCCCTATATCGATGTATTTTTGCGCACATCTCATAACTTTCCCTATATTGTTGTGTTTTCATGCACATCTCATAACGTCCCCTATATCGCTCTGTATTTGCGCACCTCCCATAGCATCCCTTGTATTGCTGTGCCTTCGCGCACCTCTCATACCTTCCCCAATATCGCCCTTTTTTCGCGCACCTTCCATACCTTCCACTATATCGCTGTGTTTTCACGCACCTCTCATAATTTCTCCTATATCGCCGTATTTTTGCACACCTCTCATGACTTCCCCAACATCGCCGTGTTTTAATGCACATCTCTTAATGTCCTATATATCGCTGTGTATTCGCGCACCTGCCATAGCATCCACTATATCGCTGTATTTTTGCACACGTCTCATATCTTCCCCTATAGCGCCCTGTTTTCGCGCACATCCCATAACTTCAACTTTATCGCTGTGTTATTGCTTACCACTCATAGCTTCCCCTATATCGCCGTGATTTCGCGCACCTCTCATGTCTTCACCTATATCGCTGTGTTTCCGCTCCTCTCATTACATCCCTTATATCGCTCTGTGTTCTTGCACTTCTGATACTGTTCCGTGTATCAAGTTTTCGCTCAACTCTCATAATTTCACCTATATCGCCGTGTTCTGGCACACCTCTCATATCTTCCTCTATATCACTGTGTTTTTGCGCACGTCCAATAGCGTCCGCTATATTGCTGTGTTTTCACGCACCTCTCATGTCTTCCCCTATATCACTGTGTTTTCGAGCACCTCCCATAGATTCACCTTTATCGCTGTGTGATTGCTAACCTCTCATAGCTTCCCCTGTATCGCCGTGTTTTTGCTCACCTCTCATAGCTTCCCCCATATCGCGGTGTTTTCGTGCACCTCTCATGTCTTCACCGAGATTGCTATGTTTTTGCTCCTCTCATTACTGCCCCTATATCGCTGTTTTCTCGCACGTCTGATACATTCTCCCGTATCGCCGTGTTTTCGCGCACCTATCATAATTTCCCCTATTTCGCCGTGTTCTCGCACATCTCTCATACCTTCCCCTATATCACTGTGTTTTCGCGCACATCCCATAGAGTCCCCTATATCGCTGTGCTTTCGCGCAGCTCTCTTACCTTCCCCTACATCGCCCTGTTTTTGCGCACATCCCATAGCTTCCACTATATTGCCGTTTTCGCGCACCTCTAATGTCTTCCCCTACATCGCTGACTTTTCTCGCACCTCTGATGCATTCGCCTGTAACGCCAAGTTTTCGCGCACCTCTCATACTTTCCCCTATATCGCCATGTTTACGCGCACATCTCATAGCTTCCCATATATCCCCGTGTTTTCATACACATCTCATACCGTCCCCTATATCACTGTATTTTCGCGCACCTCCCATAGCATCCCCTATATCGCTGTGCATTCGTGCACTTCTCATACCTTTCCGTATATCGCCGTGTTTTCATGCACATCTCATCACGTCCCCTATATTTCTGTGTTTTCGTGCACCTCTCATACCTCCCCCTATATCGCTGTGCCTTGCGCACCTCTCATACCTTCCCCTCTATCGCTGTCTTTTCGCGCACATCCCATAGATTCACCTTTATCGCTGTGTTATTGCGCACCTCTCATATCTTCCCCTATATCGCCCTGTTTTCACGCACATCCCATAACTTCAACTTTATTGCTGTGTTATTGCTTACCACTCATAGCTTCCCCTATATCACCGTGTTTTCGCGCACCTCTGATACATTCCCCTGTATCGCCGTGGTTTCGCTCACATCCCTTAGGTTCCACTATATTGCCCTGTTTTTGCGCACCTCTCATGTCTTCCCCATATATCACTGTGTTTTCGCGCACCTCTCATAGCATCGCCTATATCGCCCTGTTTTCGTGCACATCCAATAGCTTCCACTATATCGCCCTGTTTTCGCGCACCTCCCATACCTTCCCCAATATCGCTGTGTTTTCGTGCACCTCTCATAGCTACCATTATATCGCTGTGTTTTCACGCACCTCTCATATCTTCTCCTATATCACTGTATTTTTGCGCAGCTCTTATACCTTCCCCTATATTGCCGTGTTTTCATGCGAATCTCATAACGTCCCCTATATCGCTGTGTATTCGCGCACATTACATAGCATCCCTTATATTGCTCTGCCTTCGCGTACCTCTCATACCTTCCCCTATATCGCCCTGTTTCGTGAACCTTCCATACCTTCCCCTATATCGCTGTGTTTTCATGCACCTCTCATACCTCCCCCTATATCGCTGTGTTTTCACACACCTCTCATAACTTCTCCTATATCGCTGTGTTTTTGTGCACCTCTCATACCTTACCTAATATCACTGCGTTTTCATGCACATCTCATCACGTCCCCTATATTTCTGTGTTTTCGTGCACCTCTCATACCTCCCCCTATATCGCTGTGCCTTGCGCACCTCTCATACCTTCCCCTATATCGCTGTCTATTCGCGCACATCCCATAGCTTCCCTTATATCGCTCTGCTTTCGCGCACCTCTCATACCTTCCCAAATATCGCCCTGTTTTCGCGCACCTCCCATTCCTTCACCTATATCGCTGTTTTCGTGCACCTCTCATGCATTCCCGTATACCGCTGTGTTTTTGCACACCTCTCATACCTTCCCCAATATCACCATGTTTTCATGCACATCTCATAACGTCCCCAATGTCGCTGGGTTTTCACGCACCTCTCATAACTTCCCCTCTATCGCCCTGTTTTCGCGCTCCTCTCATACCTTCTCCAATATCACTGTGTTTTCACGCAGCTCTCATACCTTCTCCTATATCGCTGTGTTTTCGCACACCTCTCATGGATTCCCGACTATCGCCGTGTATTCATGCACATCTCATACCTTCCCCTATATCGCTGTGCTTTCGCGCACCTCCCATAGCTTCACCTACATCGCTGTTTTCGCGCACCTCTCATACCTTCCCCTATATCGATGTATTTTTGCGCACATCTCATAACTTTCCCTATATTGTTGTGTTTTCATGCACATCTCATAACGTCCCCTATATCGCTCTGTATTTGCGCACCTCCCATAGCATCCCTTGTATTGCTGTGCCTTCGCGCACCTCTCATACCTTCCCCAATATCGCCCTTTTTTCGCGCACCTTCCATACCTTCCACTATATCTCTGTGTTTTCACGCACCTCTCATAATTTCTCCTATATCGCCGTATTTTTGCACACCTCTGATGACTTCCCCAATATCGCCGTGTTTTAATGCACATCTCTTAATGTCCTATATATCGCTGTGTATTCGCGCACCTGCCATAGCATCCACTATATCGCTGTATTTTTGCACACGTCTCATATCTTCCCCTATATCGTCCTGTTTTCGCGCACATCCCATAACTTCAACTTTATCGCTGTGTTATTGCTTACCACTCATAGCTTCCCCTATATCGCCGTGTTTTCGCGCACCTCTCATGTCTTCACCTATATCGCTGTGTTTCCGCTCCTCTCATTACTTCCCTTATATCGCTCTGTGTTCTCGCACTTCTGATACTGTTCCGTGTATCAAGTTTTCGCTCAACTCTCATAATTTCACCTATATCGCCGTGTCCTCGCACACCTCTCATATCTTCCCCTATATCACTGTGTTTTTGCGCACGTCCAATAGCGTCCGCTATATTGCTGTGTTTTCACGCACCTCTCATGTCTTCCCCTATATCACTGTGTTTTCGTGCACCTCCCATAGATTCACCTTTATCGCTGTGTGATTGCTAACCTCTCATAGCTTCCCCTGTATCGCCGTGTTTTTGCTCACCTCTCATAGCTTCCCCCATATCGCGGTGTTTTCGTGCACCTCTCATGTCTTCACCTAGATCGCTATGTTTTCGCTCCTCTCATTACTTCCCCTATATCGCTGTTTTCTCGCACGTCTGATACATTCTCCCGTATCGCCGTGTTTTCGCGCACCTATCATAATTTCCCCTATATCGCCGTGTTCTCGCACATCTCTCATACCTTTCCCTATATCACTGTGTTTTCGCGCACGTCCCATAGAGTCCCCTATATCGCTGTGCTTTCGCGCAGCTCTCTTACCTTCCCCTACATCGCCCTGTTTTTGCGCACATCCCATAGCTTCCACTATATTGCCGTTTTCGCGCACCCCTAATGTCTTCCCCTACATCGCTGTCTTTTCTCGCACCTCTGATGCATTCGCCTGTAACGCCAAGTTTTCGCGCACCTCTCATAATTTCCCCTATATCGCCGTGTTTACGCGCACCTCTCATAGCTTCCCATATATCCCCGTGTTTTCATACACATCTCATACCGTCCCCTATATCACTGTGTTTTCGCGCACCTCCCATAGCATCCCCTATATCGCTGTGCATTCGTGCACCTCTCATACCTTTCCGTATATCGCCGTGTTTTCATGCACATCTCATCACGTCCCCTATATTTCTGTGTTTTCATGCACCTCTCATACCTCCCCCTATATCGCTGTGCCTTGCGCACCTCTCATACCTTCCCCTCTATCGCTGTCTTTTTGCGCACATCCCATAGATTCACCTTTATCGCTGTGTTATTGCTCACCCCTCATAGCTTCCCCTATATCGCCGTGTTGTTATGCACATCTCATAACGTCCTCTATATCGCTGTATATTCGCGCACCTCCCATAGCTTCCCTGATATGGCTGTGCTTTCGCGCACCTCTCATACCTTCCCAAATATCGCCTGTTTTCGCGCACCTCCCATTCCTTCACCTATATCGCTGTTTTCGTGCACCTCTCATGCATTCCCGTATACCGCTGTGTTTTTGCACACCTCTCATACCTTCCCCAATATCACCATGTTTTCATGCACATCTCATAACGTCCCCAATGTCGCTGGGTTTTCATGCACCTCTCATAACTTCCCCTCTATCGCCCTGTTTTCGCGCTCCTCTCATACCTTCTCCTATATCACTGTGTTTTCACGCAGCTCTCATACCTTCTCCTATACCGCTGTGTTTTCGCACACCTCTCATGGATTCCCGACTATCGCCGTGTATTCATGCACATCTCATACCTTCCCCTATATCGCTGTGCTTTCGCGCACCTCCCATAGCTTCACCTACATCGCTGTTTTCGCGCACCTCTCATACCTTCCCCTATATCGATGTATTTTTGCGCACATCTCATAACTTTCCCTATATTGTTGTGTTTTCATGCACATCTCATAACGTCCCCTATATCGCTCTGTATTTGCGCACCTCCCATAGCATCCCTTGTATTGCTGTGCCTTCGCGCACCTCTCATACCTTCCCCAATATCGCCCTTTTTTTGCGCACCTTCCATACCTTCCACTATATCGCTGTGTTTTCACGCACCTCTCATAATTTCTCCTATATCGCCGTATTTTTGCACACCTCTCATGACTTCCCCAATATCGCCGTGTTTTAATGCACATCTCTTAATGTCCTATATATCGCTGTGTATTCGCGCACCTGCCATAGCATCCCCTATATCGCTGTGCCTTCGCGCACCTCTCATACCTTCCCCTACGTCGCCCTGTTTTCGCACACCTCCCATACCGTCCACTATATCGCTGTATTTTTGCACACCTCTCATATCTTCCCCTATATCGCCCTGTTTTCGCGCACATCCCATAACTTCAACTTGATCGCTGTGTTATTGCTTACTACTCATAGCTTCCCCTATATCGCCGTGTTTTCGCGCACCTCTCATGTCTTCACCTATATCGCTGTGTTTCCGCTCCTCTCATTACTTCCATTATATCGCTCTGTGTTCTCGCACTTCTGATACTGTTCCGTGTATCAAGTTTTCGCTCAACTCTCATAATTTCACCTATATCGCCGTGTTCTCGCACACCTCTCATATCTTCCCCTATATCACTGTGTTTTTGCGCACGTCCAATAGCGTCCCCTATATCGCTGTGTTTTCACGCACATCCCATAGATTCACCTTTATCGCTGTGTGATTGCTAACCTCTCATAGCTTCCCCTGTATCGCCGTGTTTTTGCTCACCTCTCATAGCTTCCCCCATATCGCGGTGTTTTCGTGCACCTCTCATGTCTTCACCGAGATCGCTATGTTTTTGCTCCTCTCATTACTTCCCCTATATCGCTGTGTTTTCTCGCACGTCTGATACATTCTCCCGTATCGCCGTGTTTTCGCGCACCTATCATAATTTCCCCTATATCGCCGTGTTCTCGCACATCTCTCATACCTTCCCCTATATCAGTGTTTTCGCGCACGTCCCATAGAGTCCCCTATATCGCTGTGCTTTAGCGCAGATCTCTTACCTTCCCCTACATCACCCTGTTTTTGCGCACATCCCATAGCTTCCACTATATTGCCGTTTTCGCGCACCTCTAATGTCTTCCCCTACATCGCTGTCTTTTCTCGCACCTCTGATGAATTCGCCTGTAACGCCAAGTTTTCGCGCACCTCTCAGACTTTCCCCTATATCGCCGTGTTTACGCGCACCTCTCATAGCTTCCCATATATCCCCGTGTTTTCATACACATCTCATACCGTCCCCTATATCACTGCGTTTTCGTGCACCTCCCATAGCATCCCCTATATCGCTGTGCATTCGTGCACCTCTCATACCTTTCCGTATATCGCCGTGTTTTCATGCATATCTCATCACGTCCCCTATATTTCTGTGTTTTCGTGCACCTCTCATACCTCCCCCTATATCGCTGTGCCTTGCGCACCTCTCATACCTTCCCCTCTATCGCTGTCTTTTCGCGCACATCCCATAGATTCACCTTTATCGCTGTGTTATTGCTCACCCCTCATAGCTTCCCATATATCGCCGTGTTGTTATGCACTTCTCATAACGTCCTCTATATCGCTGTATATTCGCGCACCTCCCATACCTTCCCTTATATGGCTGTGCTTTCGCGCACCTCTCATACCTTCCCAAATATCGCCGTTTTAGCGCACCTCCCATTCCTTCACCTATATCGCTGTTTCCGTGCACCTCTCATGCATTCCCGTATACCGCTGTGTTTTTGCACACCTCTCATACCTTCCCCAATATCACCATGTTTTCATGCACATCTCATAACGTCCCCAATGTCGCTGGGTTTTCACGCGCCTCTCATAACTTCTCCAATATCGCTATGTTTTTGTGCACCTCTCATACCTTCCCTAATATCACTGCGTTTTCATGCACATCTCATCACGTCCCCTATATCGCTGTGTATTCACGCACCTCCCATAGCATCCCCTATATCGCTGTGCCTTGCGCACCTCTCATAACTTCCCCTATATCGCTGTCTTTTCACGCACATCCCATAGATTCAACTTTATCGCTGTGTTATTGCTCACCTCTCATAGATTCCCCTATATCGCTGTTTTTGTTCACTTCTCATAGCTTCCACTACATCGACATGTTTTCGCGCACCTCTCATGTCTTCACATAGATCGCTATGTTTTCGATCCTCTTAATACTTCCCATATATCGCTGTGTTTTCTCGCACATCTGATACATTCTCCCGTATCACCGTGTTTTCGCACACCTCTCATAATGTCCCCTATATCGCCGTGTTCTCGCACACCTCTCATAACTTCCCCTATAGCACTGTGTTTTTGCGCATGTCCCATAGCGTCCCCTATATCGCTGTGTTTTCTCGCACCTCTGATACATTCCCCTGTATCGCCGTGGTTTCGCGCACATCCCATAGGTTCCACTATATTGCCCTGTTTTTGCGCACCTCTCATGTCTTCCCCTATATCACGGTGTTTTCGCGCACCTCTCATAGCATCCCCTATATCGCCCTGTTTTCGTGCACATCCCATAGCTTCCACTATATTGCCCTGCTTTCGCGCACCTCTCATGTATTCCACTACATAGTTGTATTTTCTGGCACCTCTGATGCATTCCCCTGTAACGCCAAGTTTTCGCGCACCTCTCATACTTTCCCCTATGTCGCCGTGTTTACGCGAACCTCTCATACCTCCCCCTATATCGCCATGTTTCTATGCACAACTCATACCGTCTCCTATATCGCTGTGTTTTCGCGCACCTCCCATAGCATCCCCTAAATCGCTGTGCCTTCGTGAACCTCTCATACCTTCCCCTATATCGCTGTGTTTTCAGGCACCTCTCATGGCTTCCCCAATATCGCCGTGTATTCATTCACATCTCATACCGTCCCCTATATCGCTGTGTTTTGGCGCACCTCCCATAGCTTCACCTACATCGCTGTTTTCGCGCACATCCCATAGCTTCACCTTGATCGCTGTGTTATTGCTCACCTCTCATAGCTTACCCTATAACGCCGTGTTTTCACGCACCTGGCATGTCTTCACCTATATCGCTATGTTTTCGCTCCTATCATTAATTCCCCTATATCGCTGTGTTTTCTCGCACCTCTGATACATTCTCCTGTATTGCCATGTTTTCGCGCACCTGTTACAATTTCCCCTATATCGCCGTGTTCTCGCACACCTCTCATACCGTCCCCTATATCACTGTTTATTTGCGCATGTCCCATAGCGTCCCCTGTATCGCTGTGTTTTCTCGCAACTCTGATACATTCCCCTGTATCGCCGTGGTTTCGCGCACATCCCATAGGTTCCACTATATTGCCCGGTTTTTGCGCACCTCTCATGTCTTCCCCTATATCACAGAGTTTTCGCGCACCTCTCATAGCATCCCCTATATCGCTGTGCCTTCGCGCACCTCTCATACCTTCCCCTACGTCGCCCTGTTTTCGCAATCCTCCCATACCGTCCCCTATATCGCTGTGTTTTCACGCAGCTCTCATACCTTCCCCTATATTGCTGTGTTTTCGCACACCTCTCATGGCTTCCCCAATATCGCCGTATTTTCATGCACATCTCATAACGTCTCCTATATGCCTGTGTATTCAAGCACCTCCCATAGCATCCTCTATATCGCTGTGCCTTCGCGCACCGCTCATACCTTCCTCTATATCGCCCTGTTTCCCGCGCATCTCCCATGACTTCGCATACATCGCTGTGTTTTTGCGCACCTCTCATATCTTCCCCTATATCGCCCTGTTTTCACGCACATCCCATAACTTCAACTTTATCGCTGTGTTATTGCTTACCACTCATAGCTTCCCCTATATCGCCGTGTTTTCGCGCACCTCTGATACATTCCCCTGTATCGCCGTGGTTTCGCTCACATCCCATAGGTTCCACTATATCACCATGTTTTCATACACATCTCATACCGTCCCCTATATCACTGTGTTTTTGCGCACCTCCCATAGCAGCCCCTATATCGCTGTACCTTCGTGCACCTCTCACACCTTCCCCAATATCGCCCTGTTTTCGCACACCTCCTATACTTTCCCCTATATCGCTGTGTTTTCACGCATCCCTCATTGCTTCCTCAATATCGCCTTTAATTCATGCACTTCTCATACCGTCCCCTATATCGCTGTGTTTTCGCGCACCTCCCATAGCTTCGCCTACATCGATGTTTTCGCACACCTCTCATACCTTCCCCTATATCGCTTTCTTTTCGTGCACATCCCATAGCTTCACCTTTATCGCTGTGTTATTGCTCATCTCTCATGGCTTCCCCTACATTGCCATTTTTTCGCACACCTGGCATGTCTTCACCTATATCGCTATGTTTTCGCTCCAATCATTACTTCCACTATATCGTTGAGTTTTCTCGCACCTCTGAAGCATTCCCCTGTATCACCATGTTTTCGCACAACCCTTATAATTTCCCCCATATCGCCGTGTTCTCGCAGATCTCTCATACCTTCCCCTATATCACTGTGTTTTTGCGCACGTCCCATAGCGTCCCCTATATCACTGTGTTTTCTCGCACCTCTGATGCATTCCCCTGTATCGCCGTGTTTTCGGGCACATCCCATAGCTTCCACTATATTGCCCTGTTTTTGTGCACCTCTCATGTCTTCTCCTATATCACTGTGTTTTCGCGCACCTCCCATAGCAGCCCCTATATCGCTGTACCTTCGTGCACCTCTCACACCTTCCCCAATATCGCCCTGTTTTCGCACACCTCCTATACTTTCCCCTATATCGCTGTGTTTTCACGCATCCCTCATTGCTTCCTCAATATCGCCTTTAATTCATGCACTTCTCATACCGTCCCCTATATCGCTGTGTTTTCGCGCACCTCCCATAGCTTCGCCTACATCGATGTTTTCGCACACCTCTCATACCTTCCCCTATATCGCTTTCTTTTCGTGCACATCCCATAGCTTCACCTTTATCGCTGTGTTATTGCTCATCTCTCATGGCTTCCCCTACATTGCCATTTTTTCGCACACCTGGCATGTCTTCACCTATATCGCTATGTTTTCGCTCCAATCATTACTTCCACTATATCGTTGAGTTTTCTCGCACCTCTGAAGCATTCCCCTGTATCACCATGTTTTCGCACAACCCTTATAATTTCCCCCATATCGCCGTGTTCTCGCAGATCTCTCATACCTTCCCCTATATCACTGTGTTTTTGCGCACGTCCCATAGCGTCCCCTATATCACTGTGTTTTCTCGCACCTCTGATGCATTCCCCTGTATCGCCGTGTTTTCGGGCACATCCCATAGCTTCCACTATATTGCCCTGTTTTTGTGCACCTCTCATGTCTTCTCCTATATCACTGTGTTTTCGCGCACCTCCCATAGCATCCCCTATATAGCAGTGCCTTCGCGCACCTCTCTTGCCTTCCCCTATATCGCCCTGTTTTCGCGCACCTCCCATACCTTCCCCTATATCGCTGTGTTTTCGTGCACCTCTCATACCTCCCCCTATATCGCTCTGTTTTCACGCACCTCTCATAACTTCTCCTATATCGTTGTATTTTTGTGTACCTCTCATGGCTTCCCCAATATCGCCGTGTTTTCGTGCACATCTCTTAACGTCCCCTATATCGCTGTGTTTTCACGCACCTCTCATAACTTCCCCTATATCGCTGTCTTTTCGCGCACATCCATAGCTTCACCTTTATCGCTGTGTTATTGCTCACCTCTCATAGATTCCCCTATATCGCCGTGTTTTCGCGCACCTCCCATGTCTTCACCAAGATCGCTATGTTTTCGCTCTTCTCATTAATTCCCCTATATCGCTGTGTTTTCTCGCACATCTGATATATTCTCCTGTATCGCCGTGTTTTCGCGCACCTCTCATAATTTCGACTATATCGCCGTGTTCTCGCACACCTCTCATACCATCCCCTATACCACTGTGTTTTCACGCACGTCCCATAGCTTCCACTATATTGCCCTGTTTTCGCGCACCTCCCATGTCTTCCCCTACATCGCTGTGTTTTCTCACACCTCTGATGCATTCCCCTATAACGCCAAGTTTTCGTGCACCTCTCCTACTTTCCTCTATATCGCTGTGTTCTCGCGCAGCTCTCATACCTTCCCCTATATCGCCCTGTTTTCATGCACATTCCATAGCTCTCACTATATTGCCCTGTTTTCGTGCACCTCTCATATCTCCCCTATATCGCTGTGTTTTTGCTTCTCTCATAACTTCCCCTATATCGCTGTGTTTTCTCGCACCTCTGATGCATTCCCCTGTATCGCCGTGTTTTTGCGCACCTCTCATACTTTCCCCTATATCGCAGTGTTTTCACGCATCTCTCATTTCTTCCCCGATATCTCCATGTTTTCATGCACATCTCATACCGTCCCCTATATCACTGTGCCTTCGCGCACCTCTCATACCTTCCCCTATATAGCTGTGTTTTCGCGCACCTCTCATACCTTCCCCTATATAGCTGTGTTTTCGTGCACCTCTCATACCTTCACACCTTCCCCTATATCGCTGTGTTTTCACTCACCTCTCATAACTTCTCATATATCGCCGTGTTTTCGCGGACATCGCATAATTTCCCCGATAGCCATGTTCTTGCACACCTCTCATACCTTCCACTATATCAGAGTGTTTTCG
The DNA here is from genome assembly GCF_030028105.1 of Mobula birostris. Taxonomy (NCBI): domain Eukaryota; kingdom Metazoa; phylum Chordata; class Chondrichthyes; order Myliobatiformes; family Myliobatidae; genus Mobula; species Mobula birostris. The sequence continues at coordinate 47,544 of NW_027274083.1, forward strand.
CGCACGTCCCATAGCATCCACTATATCGCTGTGTTTTCGGGCACCTCTCATACTTTTCCCTGTATCGCCATGTTTTCACGCATATCCCATAGCTTCCACTATATAGCCCTGTTTTCGAGCACCTCTCATGTCTTCCCCTATATCGCTGTGTTTTCACGCACCTCTCATAACTTCTCCTATATCGCTGTATTTTTGCGCACCTCTCATACCTTCCCCTATATCGCCGTGTTTTCAATCACATCTCATAACGTCCCCCATATTGCTGTGTATTCGCGCACCTCCCATAGAATCCCCTATATCGCTGTGCCTTCGCAAACATCTCATACCTTCCCCTATATCGTCCTGTTTTCACGCACCTCCCATACCTTCCCTTTTATCGTTGTGTTTTCGTGCACCTCTCATACCTTCCCCTATATTGCTGTGTTTTCGCGCATCTCTCATGGCTTCCCCAATATTGCCGTGTATTCATGCACATCTCATACCATCCCTTATATCGCTGTGCTTTCGCGCACCTCCCATAGCTACGCCCACGTCGCTGTGTTTTCGCGCATCTCTCATACCTTCCCCTATATCGCTGTGTTTTTGCGCACATCCCATAGCTTCATCTTTATCGCTGTGTTATTGCTCACCTCTCTTAGCTTCCCCTATATCACTGTGTTTTCATGCACCTCTCATGCCTTCACCTATATCGCTATATTTTCGCTCCTGTCATTACTTCCATTATATCGCTGTGTTTTCTCACACCTCTGATACATTCCCCTGTATCGCCGTGTTGTCACGCACCTCTCATAATTTCCCCTACATCGCTGTATTCTCGCACACCTCTCATACCTTCCCCTAAATCACTGTGTTTTCGCGCACGTCGCATAGCGTCCCCTATATCGCTGTGTTTTCGGACATCTCTCATACCTTTCCCTATATCGCCATGTTTTCGCGCACCTCCCATAGCATCCTGTATATCGTGTGCCTTCGCGCACCTCTCATACCTTCCCCTATATCGCCCTGTTTTCGCATACCTCCCATACCTTCCCCGATATCGCTGTGTTTTCGTGAACCTCTCATACCTACCCCTATATCGCTGTCTTTTTGCGCACCTCTCATACCTTCCCCTATATCGCTGTGTTTTCGCACACCTCTCATGGCTTCCCGACTATCGCCGTGTATTCATGCACATCTCATAGCTTTCCCTATATCGCTGTGTATTCGCGCACCTCTCATACCTTCCCCTATATCGATGTATTTTTGCGCACATCTCATAACGTCCCCTATATCGGTGTGTATTCGCGCACCTCCCATACCATCCCCTATATCACTGTGCCTTCGCGCACCTCTCATGCATTCCCGTATATCGCTGTGTTTCTGCACACCTCTCAATCCTTCCCCAATATCACCGTGTTTTCATGCACATCTCATAATGTCCCCAATGTCGCTGGGTATTCACGCACCTCTCATAACTTCCCCTATATCGCCCTGTTTTCACGCACCTCTCATAATTTCTCCTATATCGCCGTATTTTTGCGCTCCTCTCATGGCTTCTCCAATATCGCCGTGTTTTCATGCACATCTCATAACGCCTCCTATATCTCTGTGTAATCATGCACCTCCCATTGCATCCCTTATATCGCTGTGCCTTCGCGCATCGCTCATACCTTCCCCTATATCGCCCTGTTTCCCGTGCACCTCCCATGGTTTCGCCTACATCGCTGTGTTTTTGCGCACCTCTCATATCTTCCCCTATATCGCCGTGTGTTCGCGCACCTCTCATTTCTTCACCGACATGCTGTGTTTCCGCTCCTCTCATTACTTCCCCTATATCGCTCTGTGTTCTCGCACTTCTGATACAGTTCCCTGTATCAACGTGTTTTCGATCACCTCCCATACCTTCCCCTATATCGCTGTGCCTTCACGCACCTCTCATACCTTCCCCTATATCGCCCTGTTTTCGCGCACATCCCATACCTTCCACTATATTGCCCTGTTTTCGCGCACCTCTCATGTCTTCCACTACATCGCTATGTTCTCTGGCACCTCTGATGCATTCCCCTGTAACGCCAAGTTTTCGCGCACCTCTCATACTTTCCCCTATATCGCTGTGTTTTTGCGCACCTCCCATAGCATCCCCTATATCGCTGTGCCTTCGTGCACCTCTCATACCTTCCCCTATATCGCTGTCTTTTCGCGCACATCCCATAGATTCACCTTTATCGCAGTGTTATTGCTCACCTCTCATAGCTTCCCCTGTATCGCCGTGTTTTTGCTCACCTCTCATAGCTTCCCCTATATCGCCATGTTTTCGCGCACCTCTCATGTCTTCACCTAGATCGTTATGTTTTCGATCCTCTCAATACTTCCCCTATATTGCTGTGTTTTCTCGCACGTCTGATACATTCTCCCGTATCGCCGTGTTTTCGCACACCTCTCATAATTTACCCTATATCGCCGTGTTCTCGCACACCTCTCATAACTTCCCCTATATCACTGTGTTTTCGCGCACGTCCCATTGCGTCCCCTATATCGCTGTGTTTTCGCGCACTTCTCATAGCTTCCCCTATATCGCCCTGTTTTCGTGCACATCCTATACCTTCCACTATATTGCCCTGTTTTCGCACACCTCTCATGTCTTCCACTACATCGCTGTGTTTTCTGGCACCTCTGATGCATTCCCCTGTAACGCCAAGTTTTCGCGCACCTCTCATACTTTCCCCTATATCGCCGTGTTTACGCGCACCTCTCATACCTGCCCCTATATCGCCATGTTTTTATGCACATCTCATACCGTCTCCTATATTGCCGTGTTTTTGCGCACCTTCCATAGCATCCCCTATATCACTGTGCCTTCGTGCTCCTCTCATACGTTCCCCTATATCGCCCTGTTTTCGCGCACCTCCTATACCTTCCCTTATATCACTGCGTTTTCGTGCACCTTTCATACCTTCCCCTATATCGTTGTGTTTTCGCACACCTCTCATAACTTCTACTATATCGCTGTGTTTTTGTGCTCCTCTCATACCTTCCCTAATATCATTGCGTTTTCATGCACATCTCATCACATCCCCTATATCGCTGTGTGCTCACGCACCTCCCATAGCATCCCCTATATCGCTGTGCCTTGAGCACCTCTCATAACTTCCCCTATATCGCTGTCTTTTCACGCACATCCCATAGATTCACCTTTATCGCTGTGTTATTGCTCACCTCTCATAGCTTCCCCTATATCGCCATGATTTCGCGCACCTCTCATGTCTTCACCTAGATCGCTATGTTTTCGATCCTCTCAATACTTCCACTATATCGCTGTGTTTTCTCGCACATCTGATACATTCTCCCGTATCGCCATGTTTTCGCACACCTCTCATACCTTCCCCTATATCGCCCTGTTTTCGCGCACCTCTCATGTCTTCACCCATATCGCTGTGTTTCCGCTCCTCTCATTACTTCCCCTATATCGCTCTGTGTTCTTCCACTTCTAATACTGTTCCCTGTATCAACGTGTTTTCGCTCAACTCTCATAATTTCACCGATATCGCCGTGTTCTCGCACACCTCTCATATCTTCCCCTATATCACTGTGTTTTCGCGCACGTCTAATAGCGTTCGCTATATTGCTGTGTTTTCACGCACCTCTCATGTCTTCCCCTATATCACTGTGTTTTCGTGCACCTCCCATACCATCCCCTATATTGCTGTGACTTCGCACACCTCTCAGACCTTTCCCTATATTGCTGTGTTCTCGCACACCTCTCATACCTTCCCCTATATCGCCCTGTTTTCGCACACCTCCTATACCTTCCCTTATATCACTGCGTTTTCGTGCACCTCTCATTGCTTCCCCTATATGGCTGTGTTTTCATGCACATCTCAGAACGTCCCCTATATCGCTGTGTATTCGTGCACCTCCCATTCCTTCCCGTATACATCTCTGTGTTTTCGTGCACCTTTCATACCTTCCCCTATATCACTGTCTTTTCGCTCACATCGCATAGATTCACCTTTATCGCTTTGTTATTGCTCACCTCTCATATCTTCCCCTGTATCGCCGTGTTTTCGCACACCTCTCAGAATTTCCCCTATATCGCCGTGTTCTCGCACACCTCTCATACCTTACCCTATATCGCCCTGTTTTCGTGCACATCGCATAGCTTCCACTATATTGCCCTGTTTTCCTGCACCTCTCATGTATTCCACTACATCACTGTGGTTTCTGGCACCTCTGATGCATTCCCCTGTAGCGCCAAGTTTTCGCGCACCTCTCATACTTTCCCCTATCTTGCTGTGTTCTCACACATCTCTCATACCTTCCCCTATATCGATGTGTTTTCGCGCACTTCCCATAGCGTCCTCTATATCGCTGTGCTTTCATGCACCTCTCATACCTTCCCCTACATCGCCCTGTTTTAGCGCACATCCCATAGCTTCCACTATATAGCACTGTTTTTGCGCACCTCTCATGTCTTCCCCTACATCGCTTTGTTTTCTCAAACCTCTGATGCATTACCCTGTAACGCCAAGTTTTCGCGCACCTCTCATAATTTCCCATATATCACCGTGTTTTCGCGCACCTCTCATAGCTTCCCTTATATCGCCGTGTTTTCATACACATCTCATACCGTCCCCTATATCACTGTGTTTTCGCGCACCTCCCATAACATCCCCTATATCGCTGTGCCTTCGTGCACCTCTCATACCTTCTCCTATATCGCCGTGTTTTCATGCACATCTCATAACGTCCCCTATATTGCTGGGTTTTCACGAACCTCTCATAACTTCCCCTGTATCGTCCTGTTTTTGCGCACCTCTCAGAACTTCCGCTATATCGCTGTGTTTTCACACACCTCTCATGGTTTCCCAACTATCGCCGTGTATTCATGCACATCTCATACCGTCCCCTATATCGCTGTCCTTTCGCACACATCCCAGAGATTCACCTTTATCGCTGTGTTATTGCTCACCTCTCATAGCTTCCTCTGTATCGCCGGGTTTTAGCTCACCTCTCATACCTTCCCCTGTATCGCCGGGTTTTAGCTCACCTCTCATAGCTTCCACTATATTGCCTTGTTTTCGCGCACCTCTCATGACTTCCCCTATATCACTGTGTTTTCGCGCACCTTCGATAGCATCCCCTATATTGCTGTGCCTTCGCATACCTCTCATAACTTCATCTATATCACCCTGTTTTCGAGCACCTTCCATACCTTCTCCTATATTGCTGTGCCTTGCGCACCTCTCGTACCATCCCCTATATCGCTGTCTTGTCACGCACATCCTATAGATTCACCTTTATCGCTGTGTTATTGCTCACCTCTCATAACTTCCCCTACATCGCCGTGATTTTATGCACGTCTCATAACGTCCCCTATATCGCTGTGTATTCGTGCACCTCCCATACCTTCCCCTATATCGCTGTGTTTTCGCACACTTCTCATACCTTCTCCTATCTAGCTGTATTTGTGTGCACCTCTCATACCTTCCCTAATACCGTTGCGTTTTCATGCACATCTCATCACGTCCCCTATATCGCTGTGTATTCGCGCACCTCCCATAGCATCCCCTATATCGCTGTGCCTTCATGCACCTCTCATACCTTCCCCTATATCGCCCTGTTTTTGCGCACCTCCCATTCCTTCACCTATATGGCTGTTTTCGTGCACCTCTCATACCTTCCCCTATATCGCTGTGTTTTCACACACCTCTCATAACTTCTCCTACATCGCTGTGTTTTTGTGCACCTCTCATACCTTCCCTAATATCGCTGCGTTTTCATGCACATCTCATCACATCCCCTATATCGCTGTGTATTCACGCACCTCCTATAGCATCCCCTATATCGCTGTGCCTTGCGCACCTCTCATAGCTTCCCCTATATCGCTGTCTTTTTGCGCACATCCCATAGATTCAGCTTTATAGCTGTGTTATTGCTCACCTCTCATAGCTTCCCCTGTATCGCCGTGTTTTTGCTCACCTCTCATGTCTTCACATAGATCGCTATGTTATCTCTCCTCTCAATTCTTCCCCTATATCGCTGTGTTTTCTCGCACAATTGATACATTCTCCCATATCGCTGTGTGTTCGCACACCTCTCATTATTTCCCCTATATCGCCGTGTTCTCGCGCACCTCTCATACCTTCCCCTATATGGCCCTGTTTTCGCGCACATCCCATACCTTCCACTATATTGCCCTGTTTTCATACACCTCTCATGTCTTCCACTACATCGCTGTGTTTTCTGGCACCTCTGATGCTTTCCCCTGTAACGCCAAGTTTTCGCGCACCTCTCATACTTTCCCCTATATCGCCGTATATATGCGCACCTCTCATACCTCCCCCTATATTGCCATGTTTTTATGCACATCTCATACCGTCTCCTATATCGCTGTGTTTTCGCGCACTCCCATAGCATCCCCTATATCGCTGTGCCTTCGTGCACCTCTCATACCTTCTCCTATATCACCCTGTTTTCGCGCACCTCCTATACCTTCCCTTATATCGCTGCGTTTTCGTGCACCTCTCATACCTTCCCCTATATTAATGTGTTTTCATGCACATCTCATAACGTCCACATAATCGCTGTGTATTTGCGCACCCCCCATGCTATCCCGTATATCACTGTGCCTTCGCGCACCTCTCATGCATTCCCGTATATCGCCCTGTTTTCGCGCACCTCCCATACTTTCCCCGATATCGCTGTGTTTTCGTGCTCCTCTCATACCTTCCCCTATATTGCTGTGTTTTCACGCACCTCTCTTAACTTCTCCTATATCGCTGTGTTTTTGCACACCTCTCATACCTTCCCCTATATCGCTCTGTTTTCAGGCACCTCTCATGGCTTCCCCAATATCGCCATGTATTCATGCACATCTCATACCGTCCCCTATATCGCTGTGTTTTGGCGCACCTCCCATAGCTTCGCCTACATCGCTGCTTTCGCGCACATCCCATAGCTTCACCTTGATTGCTGTGTTATTGCTCACCTCTCATAGCTTACCCTATATCGCCGTGTTTTCGCGCATCTCGCATGTCTTCACCTATATCGTTATGTTTTCACTCCTATCATTAATTCCCCTATATCGCTTTGTTTTCTCGCACCTCTGATACATTCTCCTGTATTGCCATGTTTTCGCGCACCTCTTACAATTTCCCCTATATCGCCGTGTTCTCGCACACCTCTCATACCTTCCCCTGTATCACTGTTTCTTTGCGCATGTCCCATAGCGTCCCCTATATCGCTGTGTCTTCTCGCACCTCTGATACATTCCCCGTATCGCCGTGGTTACGCGCACATCCCATAGGTTCCACTATATTGCCCTGTTTTTGCGCACCTCTCATGGCTTCCCCTATATCACGGTGTTTTCGCGCACCTCTCATAGCATCCCCTATATCGCTGTCCTTCACACATACCTCATAACTTCCCCTATATCGCCCTGTTTTCACGCACCTCCCATACCTTCCCCAATATCGCTGTGTTTTCGTGCACCTCTCATTCCTTCCCTTATATCGCTGTGTTTTCACGCACCTCTCATAACTTCTCCTAATTCGCTGTATTTTTGTGCAGTTCTTATACTTTCCCCTATACTGCCGTGTTTTCATGCACATCTCATAACGCCCCCTATATCGCTGTGTATTCGCGCACACTCCATAGCATCCCTTATATTGCTGTGCCTTCGCGCACCTCTCATACCTTCCCCTACTTTGACCTGTTTTCGCGCACCTTCCATACCTTCCACTGTATCGCTGTGTTTTCAGGCACCTCTCATACCTCCCTCTATATCGCTGTGTTTTCACGCACCTCTCATAATTTCTCCTATATCGCCGTATTTTTGCACACCTCTCATGGCTTCCCCAATATCGCCGTGTTTTAATGCACATCTCTTAACGTCCCATATATCGCTGTGTATTCGCGCACCTGCCATAGCATCCCCTATATCTCTGTGCCTTCGCGCACCTCTCATACCTTCACCTATGTCGACCTGTTTTCGCACACCTCCCATACCGTCCCCTATATCGCTGTATTTTCGCACACCTCTCATGGCTTCCCCAATATCGCCGTGTTTTCATTCACATCTCATATTGTTTCCTATATCTCTGAGTATTCACGCACCTCCCATAGCATTCCTTATATCGCTGTGCCGTCGCGTACCGCTCATACCTTCCCCTATATCGCCCTGTTTCCTGTGCACTTCCCATGGCTTCGCATACATCGCTGTGTTTTTGCGCACCTCTCATACCTTCCCCTATATCGCCCTGTTTTCGCGCACATCCCATAACTTCAAATTTATCGCTGTGTTATTGCTTACCCCTCATAGCTTCCCCTATATCGCCGTGTTTTCGCGCACCTCTCATGTCTTCACCCATATCGCTGTGTTTCCGCTCCTCTCATTACTTCCCCTATATCGCTCTGTGTTCTTCCACTTCTAATAATGTTCCCTGTATCAACGTGTTTTCGCTCAACTCTCATAATTTCACCTATATCGCCCTGTTCTCGCACACCTCTCATATCTTCCCCTATATCACTGTGTTTTCGTGCACCTCCCATACCATCCCCTATATTGCTGTGACTTCGCACACCTCTCATACCTTTCCCTATATTGCTGTGTTCTCGCACACCTCTCATAACTTCTCCTGTATTGCTGTATTTTTGCGAACCTCTCATAACTTCCCCTATATTGCCGTGTTTTTACGCACATTTCATAACGTCCCCTATATCGCTGTGTATTCGCCCACCTCCCATAGCATCCCCTATATTGCTGTGCCTTCACGAACCTCTCATACCTTCCACTATATCACACAGTTTTCGCGCACCTCCGATTCCTTCCCCTATATCGCTGTGTTTTCACACACCTCTCATAACTTCTCCTATATCACTGAGTTTTTGTGCACCTCTCATACCTCCCCTAATATCGCTGAGTTTTCATGCACATCTCATCACGTCCCCTATATCGCTGTATATTCGCGCACCTCCCAGAGCATCCCCTATATCCCTTTGTCTTGCACACCTCTTATAGTTTTCCTTATATCGCTGTCTTTTCGTGCACGTCCCATAGATTCAGTTTTATCGCTGTATTATTGCTCACCTCTCATAGCTTCCCCTGTATCGCCGTGTTTTTGCTCACCTCTCATGTCTTCACCTAGATCGCTATGTTTTCGCTCCTCTCAATACTTCCCCTATATCGCTGTGTTTTCTCGCACAATTGATACATTCTCCCGTATCACTGTGTTTTCGCACACCTCTCATTATTTCCCCTATATCGCCGTGTTCTCGCGCACCTCTCATACCTTCCCCTATATGGCCCTGTTTTCGCGCACATCCCATACTTTACACTATATTACCCTTTTTTCGTGCACCTCTCATGTCTTCCACTACATCGCTGTGTTTTCTGGCACCTCTGATGCTTTCCCCTGTAACGCCAAGTTTTCACGCACCTCTCATACTTCCCCTATATCGCCGTATATATGCGCACCTCTCATACCTCCCCCTATATTGCCATGTTTTTATGCACATCTCATACCGTCTCCTATATCGCTGTGTTTTCGCGCACTCCCATAGCATCCCCTATATCGCTGTGCCTTCGTGCACCTCTCATACCTTCCCCTATATCGCCCTCTTTTCGCGCACCACCTATACCTTCCCTTATATCGCTGCGTTTTCGTGCACCTCTCATACCTTCCCCTATATGGCTGTGTTTTCATGCACATTTCATAACGTCCCCTATATATCTGTGTATTTGGGCACCTCCCATTCCTTCCCGAATATATCTCTGTGTTTTTGTGCACCTTTCATATCTTCCCCTATATCGCTGTGTTTTCGCACACCTCTCATAACTTCTCCTATATCGCTGTGTTTTTGTGCACCTCTGATATCTTCCCTAATATCTCTGCGTTTTCATGCACATCTCATCACGTCCCCTATATCACTGTGTATTCACGCACCTCCCATAGCATCCCCTATATCGCTGTGCCTTGCGCACCTCTCATAGCTTCCCCTATATCGCTGTCTTTTCGCGCACATCCCATAGATTCACCTTTATCGCTGTGTTATTGCTCACCTCTCATAGCTTCCCCTGTATCGCCGTGTTTTTGCTCACCTCTCATAGCTTCCCCTATATCGCCGTGTTTTCGCGCACCTCTCATGTCTTCACCTAGATCTCTGTGTTTTCGCTCCCCTCCATACTTCCCCTATATCGCTGTGTTTTCTCGCACGTCTGATACATTCTCACGTATCGCCGTGTTTTCGCACACCTCTCATAATTTCCCCTATATCGCCGTGTTCTCGCACACCTCTCATGCCTTCCCCTATATCACTGTTTTTTTGCGCATGTCCCATAGCGTCCCCTATATCGCTGTGTTTTCTCGCACCTCTGATACATTCCCCTGTATCGCCGTGGTTTTGCGCACATCCCATAGGTTCCACTTTTTCGCCTTGTTTTTGCATACCTCTCATGTCTTCCCCTATATTACGGTGTTTTCGCGCACCTCTCATAGCATCCCCTATATCGCTGTGCCTTCGCGCACCTCTCATAACTTCCCCTATATTGCCCTGTTTTCGCGCACCTCCCATACCTTCCCCAATATCGCAGTGTTTTCGTGCACCTCTCATACCTTCCCTTAAATCGCTGTGTATTCACGCACCTCTCATAACTTCCCGTATATCACTGTATTTTTGCGCAGCTCGTATAACCTCCTCTATATTGCCGTGTTTTCATGCACATCTCATAACGTCCCCTATATCGCTGTGTATTTGCGCACCTCCCATACCATCCCCTATATCACTGTGCCTTTGCGCACCTCTCATGCATTACCGTATATGCTGTGTTTTTGCACACCGCTCATACCTTCCCCAATATCACCGTGTTTTCATGCACATCTCATAACGTCCCCAATGTCGCTGGGTTTTCACGCACCTCTCATAACTTCCCCTATATCGCCCTGTTTTCGCGCTCCTCTCATACCTTCAACTATATCACTAAGTTTTCACGCTGCTCTCATACCTTCCCCTATATCGATGTATTTTTTCGCACATCTCATACCTTCCCCTATATTGCCCTGTTTTCGCGCATCTCCTATACCTTCCCTTATATCACTGCGTTTTCGTGCACCTCTCATAGCTTCCCCTATATGGCTGTGTTTTCACACACCTCTCATAACTTCTCCTATATCGCTGTGTTTTTGTGCACCTCTCATACCTTCCCTAATATCACTGCGTTTTCATGCACATCTCATCACGTCCCCTATATTTCTGTGTTTTCGTGCAGCTCTCATACCTCCCCCTATATCGCTGTGCCTTGCGCACCTCTCATACCTTCCCCTATATCGCTGTCTTTTCGCGCACATCCCATAGCTTCCCTTATATCGCTCTGCTTTCGCGCACCTCTCATACCTTCCCAAATATCGCCCTGTTTTCGCGCACCTCCCATTCCTTCACCTATATCGCTGTTTTCGTGCACTTCTCATGCATTCCCGTATACCGCTGTGTTTTTGCACACCTCTCATACCTTCCCCAATATCACCATGTTTTCATGCACCTCTCATAACTTCCCCTCTATCGCCCTGTTTTCGCGCTCCTCTCATACCTTCTCCTATATCACTGTGTTTTCACGCAGCTCTCATACCTTCTCCTATATCGCTGTGTTTTCGCACACCTCTCATGGATTCCCGACTATCGCCGTGTATTCATGCACATCTCATACCTTCCCCTATATCGCTGTGCTTTTGCGCACCTCCCATAGCTTCACCTACATCGCTGTTTTCGCGCACCTCTCATACCTTCCCCTATATCGATGTATTTTTGCGCACATCTCATAACTTTCCCTATATTGTTGTGTTTTCATGCACATCTCATAACGTCCCCTATATCGCTCTGTATTTGCGCACCTCCCATAGCATCCCTTGTATTGCTGTGCCTTCGCGCACCTCTCATACCTTCCCCAATATCGCCCTTTTTTCGCGCACCTTCCATACCTTCCACTATATCGCTGTGTTTTCACGCACCTCTCATAATTTCTCCTATATCGCCGTATTTTTGCACACCTCTCATGACTTCCCCAACATCGCCGTGTTTTAATGCACATCTCTTAATGTCCTATATATCGCTGTGTATTCGCGCACCTGCCATAGCATCCACTATATCGCTGTATTTTTGCACACGTCTCATATCTTCCCCTATAGCGCCCTGTTTTCGCGCACATCCCATAACTTCAACTTTATCGCTGTGTTATTGCTTACCACTCATAGCTTCCCCTATATCGCCGTGATTTCGCGCACCTCTCATGTCTTCACCTATATCGCTGTGTTTCCGCTCCTCTCATTACATCCCTTATATCGCTCTGTGTTCTTGCACTTCTGATACTGTTCCGTGTATCAAGTTTTCGCTCAACTCTCATAATTTCACCTATATCGCCGTGTTCTGGCACACCTCTCATATCTTCCTCTATATCACTGTGTTTTTGCGCACGTCCAATAGCGTCCGCTATATTGCTGTGTTTTCACGCACCTCTCATGTCTTCCCCTATATCACTGTGTTTTCGAGCACCTCCCATAGATTCACCTTTATCGCTGTGTGATTGCTAACCTCTCATAGCTTCCCCTGTATCGCCGTGTTTTTGCTCACCTCTCATAGCTTCCCCCATATCGCGGTGTTTTCGTGCACCTCTCATGTCTTCACCGAGATTGCTATGTTTTTGCTCCTCTCATTACTGCCCCTATATCGCTGTTTTCTCGCACGTCTGATACATTCTCCCGTATCGCCGTGTTTTCGCGCACCTATCATAATTTCCCCTATTTCGCCGTGTTCTCGCACATCTCTCATACCTTCCCCTATATCACTGTGTTTTCGCGCACATCCCATAGAGTCCCCTATATCGCTGTGCTTTCGCGCAGCTCTCTTACCTTCCCCTACATCGCCCTGTTTTTGCGCACATCCCATAGCTTCCACTATATTGCCGTTTTCGCGCACCTCTAATGTCTTCCCCTACATCGCTGACTTTTCTCGCACCTCTGATGCATTCGCCTGTAACGCCAAGTTTTCGCGCACCTCTCATACTTTCCCCTATATCGCCATGTTTACGCACACATCTCATAGCTTCCCATATATCCCCGTGTTTTCATACACATCTCATACCGTCCCCTATATCACTGTATTTTCGCGCACCTCCCATAGCATCCCCTATATCGCTGTGCATTCGTGCACTTCTCATACCTTTCCGTATATCGCCGTGTTTTCATGCACATCTCATCACGTCCCCTATATTTCTGTGTTTTCGTGCACCTCTCATACCTCCCCCTATATCGCTGTGCCTTGCGCACCTCTCATACCTTCCCCTCTATCGCTGTCTTTTCGCGCACATCCCATAGATTCACCTTTATCGCTGTGTTATTGCGCACCTCTCATATCTTCCCCTATATCGCCCTGTTTTCACGCACATCCCATAACTTCAACTTTATTGCTGTGTTATTGCTTACCACTCATAGCTTCCCCTATATCACCGTGTTTTCGCGCACCTCTGATACATTCCCCTGTATCGCCGTGGTTTCGCTCACATCCCTTAGGTTCCACTATATTGCCCTGTTTTTGCGCACCTCTCATGTCTTCCCCATATATCACTGTGTTTTCGCGCACCTCTCATAGCATCGCCTATATCGCCCTGTTTTCGTGCACATCCAATAGCTTCCACTATATCGCCCTGTTTTCGCGCACCTCCCATACCTTCCCCAATATCGCTGTGTTTTCGTGCACCTCTCATAGCTACCATTATATCGCTGTGTTTTCACGCACCTCTCATATCTTCTCCTATATCACTGTATTTTTGCGCAGCTCTTATACCTTCCCCTATATTGCCGTGTTTTCATGCGAATCTCATAACGTCCCCTATATCGCTGTGTATTCGCGCACATTACATAGCATCCCTTATATTGCTCTGCCTTCGCGTACCTCTCATACCTTCCCCTATATCGCCCTGTTTCGTGAACCTTCCATACCTTCCCCTATATCGCTGTGTTTTCATGCACCTCTCATACCTCCCCCTATATCGCTGTGTTTTCACACACCTCTCATAACTTCTCCTATATCGCTGTGTTTTTGTGCACCTCTCATACCTTACCTAATATCACTGCGTTTTCATGCACATCTCATCACGTCCCCTATATTTCTGTGTTTTCGTGCACCTCTCATACCTCCCCCTATATCGCTGTGCCTTGCGCACCTCTCATACCTTCCCCTATATCGCTGTCTATTCGCGCACATCCCATAGCTTCCCTTATATCGCTCTGCTTTCGCGCACCTCTCATACCTTCCCAAATATCGCCCTGTTTTCGCGCACCTCCCATTCCTTCACCTATATCGCTGTTTTCGTGCACCTCTCATGCATTCCCGTATACCGCTGTGTTTTTGCACACCTCTCATACCTTCCCCAATATCACCATGTTTTCATGCACATCTCATAACGTCCCCAATGTCGCTGGGTTTTCACGCACCTCTCATAACTTCCCCTCTATCGCCCTGTTTTCGCGCTCCTCTCATACCTTCTCCAATATCACTGTGTTTTCACGCAGCTCTCATACCTTCTCCTATATCGCTGTGTTTTCGCACACCTCTCATGGATTCCCGACTATCGCCGTGTATTCATGCACATCTCATACCTTCCCCTATATCGCTGTGCTTTCGCGCACCTCCCATAGCTTCACCTACATCGCTGTTTTCGCGCACCTCTCATACCTTCCCCTATATCGATGTATTTTTGCGCACATCTCATAACTTTCCCTATATTGTTGTGTTTTCATGCACATCTCATAACGTCCCCTATATCGCTCTGTATTTGCGCACCTCCCATAGCATCCCTTGTATTGCTGTGCCTTCGCGCACCTCTCATACCTTCCCCAATATCGCCCTTTTTTCGCGCACCTTCCATACCTTCCACTATATCTCTGTGTTTTCACGCACCTCTCATAATTTCTCCTATATCGCCGTATTTTTGCACACCTCTGATGACTTCCCCAATATCGCCGTGTTTTAATGCACATCTCTTAATGTCCTATATATCGCTGTGTATTCGCGCACCTGCCATAGCATCCACTATATCGCTGTATTTTTGCACACGTCTCATATCTTCCCCTATATCGTCCTGTTTTCGCGCACATCCCATAACTTCAACTTTATCGCTGTGTTATTGCTTACCACTCATAGCTTCCCCTATATCGCCGTGTTTTCGCGCACCTCTCATGTCTTCACCTATATCGCTGTGTTTCCGCTCCTCTCATTACTTCCCTTATATCGCTCTGTGTTCTCGCACTTCTGATACTGTTCCGTGTATCAAGTTTTCGCTCAACTCTCATAATTTCACCTATATCGCCGTGTTCTCGCACACCTCTCATATCTTCCCCTATATCACTGTGTTTTTGCGCACGTCCAATAGCGTCCGCTATATTGCTGTGTTTTCACGCACCTCTCATGTCTTCCCCTATATCACTGTGTTTTCGTGCACCTCCCATAGATTCACCTTTATCGCTGTGTGATTGCTAACCTCTCATAGCTTCCCCTGTATCGCCGTGTTTTTGCTCACCTCTCATAGCTTCCCCCATATCGCGGTGTTTTCGTGCACCTCTCATGTCTTCACCTAGATCGCTATGTTTTCGCTCCTCTCATTACTTCCCCTATATCGCTGTTTTCTCGCACGTCTGATACATTCTCCCGTATCGCCGTGTTTTCGCGCACCTATCATAATTTCCCCTATATCGCCGTGTTCTCGCACATCTCTCATACCTTTCCCTATATCACTGTGTTTTCGCGCACGTCCCATAGAGTCCCCTATATCGCTGTGCTTTCGCGCAGCTCTCTTACCTTCCCCTACATCGCCCTGTTTTTGCGCACATCCCATAGCTTCCACTATATTGCCGTTTTCGCGCACCCCTAATGTCTTCCCCTACATCGCTGTCTTTTCTCGCACCTCTGATGCATTCGCCTGTAACGCCAAGTTTTCGCGCACCTCTCATAATTTCCCCTATATCGCCGTGTTTACGCGCACCTCTCATAGCTTCCCATATATCCCCGTGTTTTCATACACATCTCATACCGTCCCCTATATCACTGTGTTTTCGCGCACCTCCCATAGCATCCCCTATATCGCTGTGCATTCGTGCACCTCTCATACCTTTCCGTATATCGCCGTGTTTTCATGCACATCTCATCACGTCCCCTATATTTCTGTGTTTTCATGCACCTCTCATACCTCCCCCTATATCGCTGTGCCTTGCGCACCTCTCATACCTTCCCCTCTATCGCTGTCTTTTTGCGCACATCCCATAGATTCACCTTTATCGCTGTGTTATTGCTCACCCCTCATAGCTTCCCCTATATCGCCGTGTTGTTATGCACATCTCATAACGTCCTCTATATCGCTGTATATTCGCGCACCTCCCATAGCTTCCCTGATATGGCTGTGCTTTCGCGCACCTCTCATACCTTCCCAAATATCGCCTGTTTTCGCGCACCTCCCATTCCTTCACCTATATCGCTGTTTTCGTGCACCTCTCATGCATTCCCGTATACCGCTGTGTTTTTGCACACCTCTCATACCTTCCCCAATATCACCATGTTTTCATGCACATCTCATAACGTCCCCAATGTCGCTGGGTTTTCATGCACCTCTCATAACTTCCCCTCTATCGCCCTGTTTTCGCGCTCCTCTCATACCTTCTCCTATATCACTGTGTTTTCACGCAGCTCTCATACCTTCTCCTATACCGCTGTGTTTTCGCACACCTCTCATGGATTCCCGACTATCGCCGTGTATTCATGCACATCTCATACCTTCCCCTATATCGCTGTGCTTTCGCGCACCTCCCATAGCTTCACCTACATCGCTGTTTTCGCGCACCTCTCATACCTTCCCCTATATCGATGTATTTTTGCGCACATCTCATAACTTTCCCTATATTGTTGTGTTTTCATGCACATCTCATAACGTCCCCTATATCGCTCTGTATTTGCGCACCTCCCATAGCATCCCTTGTATTGCTGTGCCTTCGCGCACCTCTCATACCTTCCCCAATATCGCCCTTTTTTTGCGCACCTTCCATACCTTCCACTATATCGCTGTGTTTTCACGCACCTCTCATAATTTCTCCTATATCGCCGTATTTTTGCACACCTCTCATGACTTCCCCAATATCGCCGTGTTTTAATGCACATCTCTTAATGTCCTATATATCGCTGTGTATTCGCGCACCTGCCATAGCATCCCCTATATCGCTGTGCCTTCGCGCACCTCTCATACCTTCCCCTACGTCGCCCTGTTTTCGCACACCTCCCATACCGTCCACTATATCGCTGTATTTTTGCACACCTCTCATATCTTCCCCTATATCGCCCTGTTTTCGCGCACATCCCATAACTTCAACTTGATCGCTGTGTTATTGCTTACTACTCATAGCTTCCCCTATATCGCCGTGTTTTCGCGCACCTCTCATGTCTTCACCTATATCGCTGTGTTTCCGCTCCTCTCATTACTTCCATTATATCGCTCTGTGTTCTCGCACTTCTGATACTGTTCCGTGTATCAAGTTTTCGCTCAACTCTCATAATTTCACCTATATCGCCGTGTTCTCGCACACCTCTCATATCTTCCCCTATATCACTGTGTTTTTGCGCACGTCCAATAGCGTCCCCTATATCGCTGTGTTTTCACGCACATCCCATAGATTCACCTTTATCGCTGTGTGATTGCTAACCTCTCATAGCTTCCCCTGTATCGCCGTGTTTTTGCTCACCTCTCATAGCTTCCCCCATATCGCGGTGTTTTCGTGCACCTCTCATGTCTTCACCGAGATCGCTATGTTTTTGCTCCTCTCATTACTTCCCCTATATCGCTGTGTTTTCTCGCACGTCTGATACATTCTCCCGTATCGCCGTGTTTTCGCGCACCTATCATAATTTCCCCTATATCGCCGTGTTCTCGCACATCTCTCATACCTTCCCCTATATCAGTGTTTTCGCGCACGTCCCATAGAGTCCCCTATATCGCTGTGCTTTAGCGCAGATCTCTTACCTTCCCCTACATCACCCTGTTTTTGCGCACATCCCATAGCTTCCACTATATTGCCGTTTTCGCGCACCTCTAATGTCTTCCCCTACATCGCTGTCTTTTCTCGCACCTCTGATGAATTCGCCTGTAACGCCAAGTTTTCGCGCACCTCTCAGACTTTCCCCTATATCGCCGTGTTTACGCGCACCTCTCATAGCTTCCCATATATCCCCGTGTTTTCATACACATCTCATACCGTCCCCTATATCACTGCGTTTTCGTGCACCTCCCATAGCATCCCCTATATCGCTGTGCATTCGTGCACCTCTCATACCTTTCCGTATATCGCCGTGTTTTCATGCATATCTCATCACGTCCCCTATATTTCTGTGTTTTCGTGCACCTCTCATACCTCCCCCTATATCGCTGTGCCTTGCGCACCTCTCATACCTTCCCCTCTATCGCTGTCTTTTCGCGCACATCCCATAGATTCACCTTTATCGCTGTGTTATTGCTCACCCCTCATAGCTTCCCATATATCGCCGTGTTGTTATGCACTTCTCATAACGTCCTCTATATCGCTGTATATTCGCGCACCTCCCATACCTTCCCTTATATGGCTGTGCTTTCGCGCACCTCTCATACCTTCCCAAATATCGCCGTTTTAGCGCACCTCCCATTCCTTCACCTATATCGCTGTTTCCGTGCACCTCTCATGCATTCCCGTATACCGCTGTGTTTTTGCACACCTCTCATACCTTCCCCAATATCACCATGTTTTCATGCACATCTCATAACGTCCCCAATGTCGCTGGGTTTTCACGCGCCTCTCATAACTTCTCCAATATCGCTATGTTTTTGTGCACCTCTCATACCTTCCCTAATATCACTGCGTTTTCATGCACATCTCATCACGTCCCCTATATCGCTGTGTATTCACGCACCTCCCATAGCATCCCCTATATCGCTGTGCCTTGCGCACCTCTCATAACTTCCCCTATATCGCTGTCTTTTCACGCACATCCCATAGATTCAACTTTATCGCTGTGTTATTGCTCACCTCTCATAGATTCCCCTATATCGCTGTTTTTGTTCACTTCTCATAGCTTCCACTACATCGACATGTTTTCGCGCACCTCTCATGTCTTCACATAGATCGCTATGTTTTCGATCCTCTTAATACTTCCCATATATCGCTGTGTTTTCTCGCACATCTGATACATTCTCCCGTATCACCGTGTTTTCGCACACCTCTCATAATGTCCCCTATATCGCCGTGTTCTCGCACACCTCTCATAACTTCCCCTATAGCACTGTGTTTTTGCGCATGTCCCATAGCGTCCCCTATATCGCTGTGTTTTCTCGCACCTCTGATACATTCCCCTGTATCGCCGTGGTTTCGCGCACATCCCATAGGTTCCACTATATTGCCCTGTTTTTGCGCACCTCTCATGTCTTCCCCTATATCACGGTGTTTTCGCGCACCTCTCATAGCATCCCCTATATCGCCCTGTTTTCGTGCACATCCCATAGCTTCCACTATATTGCCCTGCTTTCGCGCACCTCTCATGTATTCCACTACATAGTTGTATTTTCTGGCACCTCTGATGCATTCCCCTGTAACGCCAAGTTTTCGCGCACCTCTCATACTTTCCCCTATGTCGCCGTGTTTACGCGAACCTCTCATACCTCCCCCTATATCGCCATGTTTCTATGCACAACTCATACCGTCTCCTATATCGCTGTGTTTTCGCGCACCTCCCATAGCATCCCCTAAATCGCTGTGCCTTCGTGAACCTCTCATACCTTCCCCTATATCGCTGTGTTTTCAGGCACCTCTCATGGCTTCCCCAATATCGCCGTGTATTCATTCACATCTCATACCGTCCCCTATATCGCTGTGTTTTGGCGCACCTCCCATAGCTTCACCTACATCGCTGTTTTCGCGCACATCCCATAGCTTCACCTTGATCGCTGTGTTATTGCTCACCTCTCATAGCTTACCCTATAACGCCGTGTTTTCACGCACCTGGCATGTCTTCACCTATATCGCTATGTTTTCGCTCCTATCATTAATTCCCCTATATCGCTGTGTTTTCTCGCACCTCTGATACATTCTCCTGTATTGCCATGTTTTCGCGCACCTGTTACAATTTCCCCTATATCGCCGTGTTCTCGCACACCTCTCATACCGTCCCCTATATCACTGTTTATTTGCGCATGTCCCATAGCGTCCCCTGTATCGCTGTGTTTTCTCGCAACTCTGATACATTCCCCTGTATCGCCGTGGTTTCGCGCACATCCCATAGGTTCCACTATATTGCCCGGTTTTTGCGCACCTCTCATGTCTTCCCCTATATCACAGAGTTTTCGCGCACCTCTCATAGCATCCCCTATATCGCTGTGCCTTCGCGCACCTCTCATACCTTCCCCTACGTCGCCCTGTTTTCGCAATCCTCCCATACCGTCCCCTATATCGCTGTGTTTTCACGCAGCTCTCATACCTTCCCCTATATTGCTGTGTTTTCGCACACCTCTCATGGCTTCCCCAATATCGCCGTATTTTCATGCACATCTCATAACGTCTCCTATATGCCTGTGTATTCAAGCACCTCCCATAGCATCCTCTATATCGCTGTGCCTTCGCGCACCGCTCATACCTTCCTCTATATCGCCCTGTTTCCCGCGCATCTCCCATGACTTCGCATACATCGCTGTGTTTTTGCGCACCTCTCATATCTTCCCCTATATCGCCCTGTTTTCACGCACATCCCATAACTTCAACTTTATCGCTGTGTTATTGCTTACCACTCATAGCTTCCCCTATATCGCCGTGTTTTCGCGCACCTCTGATACATTCCCCTGTATCGCCGTGGTTTCGCTCACATCCCATAGGTTCCACTATATCACCATGTTTTCATACACATCTCATACCGTCCCCTATATCACTGTGTTTTTGCGCACCTCCCATAGCAGCCCCTATATCGCTGTACCTTCGTGCACCTCTCACACCTTCCCCAATATCGCCCTGTTTTCGCACACCTCCTATACTTTCCCCTATATCGCTGTGTTTTCACGCATCCCTCATTGCTTCCTCAATATCGCCTTTAATTCATGCACTTCTCATACCGTCCCCTATATCGCTGTGTTTTCGCGCACCTCCCATAGCTTCGCCTACATCGATGTTTTCGCACACCTCTCATACCTTCCCCTATATCGCTTTCTTTTCGTGCACATCCCATAGCTTCACCTTTATCGCTGTGTTATTGCTCATCTCTCATGGCTTCCCCTACATTGCCATTTTTTCGCACACCTGGCATGTCTTCACCTATATCGCTATGTTTTCGCTCCAATCATTACTTCCACTATATCGTTGAGTTTTCTCGCACCTCTGAAGCATTCCCCTGTATCACCATGTTTTCGCACAACCCTTATAATTTCCCCCATATCGCCGTGTTCTCGCAGATCTCTCATACCTTCCCCTATATCACTGTGTTTTTGCGCACGTCCCATAGCGTCCCCTATATCACTGTGTTTTCTCGCACCTCTGATGCATTCCCCTGTATCGCCGTGTTTTCGGGCACATCCCATAGCTTCCACTATATTGCCCTGTTTTTGTGCACCTCTCATGTCTTCTCCTATATCACTGTGTTTTCGCGCACCTCCCATAGCAGCCCCTATATCGCTGTACCTTCGTGCACCTCTCACACCTTCCCCAATATCGCCCTGTTTTCGCACACCTCCTATACTTTCCCCTATATCGCTGTGTTTTCACGCATCCCTCATTGCTTCCTCAATATCGCCTTTAATTCATGCACTTCTCATACCGTCCCCTATATCGCTGTGTTTTCGCGCACCTCCCATAGCTTCGCCTACATCGATGTTTTCGCACACCTCTCATACCTTCCCCTATATCGCTTTCTTTTCGTGCACATCCCATAGCTTCACCTTTATCGCTGTGTTATTGCTCATCTCTCATGGCTTCCCCTACATTGCCATTTTTTCGCACACCTGGCATGTCTTCACCTATATCGCTATGTTTTCGCTCCAATCATTACTTCCACTATATCGTTGAGTTTTCTCGCACCTCTGAAGCATTCCCCTGTATCACCATGTTTTCGCACAACCCTTATAATTTCCCCCATATCGCCGTGTTCTCGCAGATCTCTCATACCTTCCCCTATATCACTGTGTTTTTGCGCACGTCCCATAGCGTCCCCTATATCACTGTGTTTTCTCGCACCTCTGATGCATTCCCCTGTATCGCCGTGTTTTCGGGCACATCCCATAGCTTCCACTATATTGCCCTGTTTTTGTGCACCTCTCATGTCTTCTCCTATATCACTGTGTTTTCGCGCACCTCCCATAGCATCCCCTATATAGCAGTGCCTTCGCGCACCTCTCTTGCCTTCCCCTATATCGCCCTGTTTTCGCGCACCTCCCATACCTTCCCCTATATCGCTGTGTTTTCGTGCACCTCTCATACCTCCCCCTATATCGCTCTGTTTTCACGCACCTCTCATAACTTCTCCTATATCGTTGTATTTTTGTGTACCTCTCATGGCTTCCCCAATATCGCCGTGTTTTCGTGCACATCTCTTAACGTCCCCTATATCGCTGTGTTTTCACGCACCTCTCATAACTTCCCCTATATCGCTGTCTTTTCGCGCACATCCATAGCTTCACCTTTATCGCTGTGTTATTGCTCACCTCTCATAGATTCCCCTATATCGCCGTGTTTTCGCGCACCTCCCATGTCTTCACCAAGATCGCTATGTTTTCGCTCTTCTCATTAATTCCCCTATATCGCTGTGTTTTCTCGCACATCTGATATATTCTCCTGTATCGCCGTGTTTTCGCGCACCTCTCATAATTTCGACTATATCGCCGTGTTCTCGCACACCTCTCATACCATCCCCTATACCACTGTGTTTTCACGCACGTCCCATAGCTTCCACTATATTGCCCTGTTTTCGCGCACCTCCCATGTCTTCCCCTACATCGCTGTGTTTTCTCACACCTCTGATGCATTCCCCTATAACGCCAAGTTTTCGTGCACCTCTCCTACTTTCCTCTATATCGCTGTGTTCTCGCGCAGCTCTCATACCTTCCCCTATATCGCCCTGTTTTCATGCACATTCCATAGCTCTCACTATATTGCCCTGTTTTCGTGCACCTCTCATATCTCCCCTATATCGCTGTGTTTTTGCTTCTCTCATAACTTCCCCTATATCGCTGTGTTTTCTCGCACCTCTGATGCATTCCCCTGTATCGCCGTGTTTTTGCGCACCTCTCATACTTTCCCCTATATCGCAGTGTTTTCACGCATCTCTCATTTCTTCCCCGATATCTCCATGTTTTCATGCACATCTCATACCGTCCCCTATATCACTGTGCCTTCGCGCACCTCTCATACCTTCCCCTATATAGCTGTGTTTTCGCGCACCTCTCATACCTTCCCCTATATAGCTGTGTTTTCGTGCACCTCTCATACCTTCACACCTTCCCCTATATCGCTGTGTTTTCACTCACCTCTCATAACTTCTCATATATCGCCGTGTTTTCGCGGACATCGCATAATTTCCCCGATAGCCATGTTCTTGCACACCTCTCATACCTTCCACTATATCAGAGTGTTTTCGCGCACGTCCCATAGCATCCACTATATCGCTGTGTTTTCGGGCACCTCTCATACTTTTCCCTGTATCGCCATGTTTTCACGCATATCCCATAGCTTCCACTATATAGCCCTGTTTTCGAGCACCTCTCATGTCTTCCCCTATATCGCTGTGTTTTCACGCACCTCTCATAACTTCTCCTATATCGCTGTATTTTTGCGCACCTCTCATACCTTCCCCTATATCGCCGTGTTTTCAATCACATCTCATAACGTCCCCCATATTGCTGTGTATTCGCGCACCTCCCATAGAATCCCCTATATCGCTGTGCCTTCGCAAACATCTCATACCTTCCCCTATATCGTCCTGTTTTCACGCACCTCCCATACCTTCCCTTTTATCGTTGTGTTTTCGTGCACCTCTCATACCTTCCCCTATATTGCTGTGTTTTCGCGCATCTCTCATGGCTTCCCCAATATTGCCGTGTATTCATGCACATCTCATACCATCCCTTATATCGCTGTGCTTTCGCGCACCTCCCATAGCTACGCCCACGTCGCTGTGTTTTCGCGCATCTCTCATACCTTCCCCTATATCGCTGTGTTTTTGCGCACATCCCATAGCTTCATCTTTATCGCTGTGTTATTGCTCACCTCTCTTAGCTTCCCCTATATCACTGTGTTTTCATGCACCTCTCATGCCTTCACCTATATCGCTATATTTTCGCTCCTGTCATTACTTCCATTATATCGCTGTGTTTTCTCACACCTCTGATACATTCCCCTGTATCGCCGTGTTGTCACGCACCTCTCATAATTTCCCCTACATCGCTGTATTCTCGCACACCTCTCATACCTTCCCCTAAATCACTGTGTTTTCGCGCACGTCGCATAGCGTCCCCTATATCGCTGTGTTTTCGGACATCTCTCATACCTTTCCCTATATCGCCATGTTTTCGCGCACCTCCCATAGCATCCTGTATATCGTGTGCCTTCGCGCACCTCTCATACCTTCCCCTATATCGCCCTGTTTTCGCATACCTCCCATACCTTCCCCGATATCGCTGTGTTTTCGTGAACCTCTCATACCTACCCCTATATCGCTGTCTTTTTGCGCACCTCTCATACCTTCCCCTATATCGCTGTGTTTTCGCACACCTCTCATGGCTTCCCGACTATCGCCGTGTATTCATGCACATCTCATAGCTTTCCCTATATCGCTGTGTATTCGCGCACCTCTCATACCTTCCCCTATATCGATGTATTTTTGCGCACATCTCATAACGTCCCCTATATCGGTGTGTATTCGCGCACCTCCCATACCATCCCCTATATCACTGTGCCTTCGCGCACCTCTCATGCATTCCCGTATATCGCTGTGTTTCTGCACACCTCTCAATCCTTCCCCAATATCACCGTGTTTTCATGCACATCTCATAATGTCCCCAATGTCGCTGGGTATTCACGCACCTCTCATAACTTCCCCTATATCGCCCTGTTTTCACGCACCTCTCATAATTTCTCCTATATCGCCGTATTTTTGCGCTCCTCTCATGGCTTCTCCAATATCGCCGTGTTTTCATGCACATCTCATAACGCCTCCTATATCTCTGTGTAATCATGCACCTCCCATTGCATCCCTTATATCGCTGTGCCTTCGCGCATCGCTCATACCTTCCCCTATATCGCCCTGTTTCCCGTGCACCTCCCATGGTTTCGCCTACATCGCTGTGTTTTTGCGCACCTCTCATATCTTCCCCTATATCGCCGTGTGTTCGCGCACCTCTCATTTCTTCACCGACATGCTGTGTTTCCGCTCCTCTCATTACTTCCCCTATATCGCTCTGTGTTCTCGCACTTCTGATACAGTTCCCTGTATCAACGTGTTTTCGATCACCTCCCATACCTTCCCCTATATCGCTGTGCCTTCACGCACCTCTCATACCTTCCCCTATATCGCCCTGTTTTCGCGCACATCCCATACCTTCCACTATATTGCCCTGTTTTCGCGCACCTCTCATGTCTTCCACTACATCGCTATGTTCTCTGGCACCTCTGATGCATTCCCCTGTAACGCCAAGTTTTCGCGCACCTCTCATACTTTCCCCTATATCGCTGTGTTTTTGCGCACCTCCCATAGCATCCCCTATATCGCTGTGCCTTCGTGCACCTCTCATACCTTCCCCTATATCGCTGTCTTTTCGCGCACATCCCATAGATTCACCTTTATCGCAGTGTTATTGCTCACCTCTCATAGCTTCCCCTGTATCGCCGTGTTTTTGCTCACCTCTCATAGCTTCCCCTATATCGCCATGTTTTCGCGCACCTCTCATGTCTTCACCTAGATCGTTATGTTTTCGATCCTCTCAATACTTCCCCTATATTGCTGTGTTTTCTCGCACGTCTGATACATTC
Organism: Mobula birostris; assembly: GCF_030028105.1. NCBI lineage: Eukaryota > Metazoa > Chordata > Chondrichthyes > Myliobatiformes > Myliobatidae > Mobula > Mobula birostris. The sequence continues at coordinate 73,583 of NW_027274083.1, forward strand.
TCCCGTATCGCCGTGTTTTCGCACACCTCTCATAATTTACCCTATATCGCCGTGTTCTCGCACACCTCTCATAACTTCCCCTATATCACTGTGTTTTCGCGCACGTCCCATTGCGTCCCCTATATCGCTGTGTTTTCGCGCACTTCTCATAGCTTCCCCTATATCGCCCTGTTTTCGTGCACATCCTATACCTTCCACTATATTGCCCTGTTTTCGCACACCTCTCATGTCTTCCACTACATCGCTGTGTTTTCTGGCACCTCTGATGCATTCCCCTGTAACGCCAAGTTTTCGCGCACCTCTCATACTTTCCCCTATATCGCCGTGTTTACGCGCACCTCTCATACCTGCCCCTATATCGCCATGTTTTTATGCACATCTCATACCGTCTCCTATATTGCCGTGTTTTTGCGCACCTTCCATAGCATCCCCTATATCACTGTGCCTTCGTGCTCCTCTCATACGTTCCCCTATATCGCCCTGTTTTCGCGCACCTCCTATACCTTCCCTTATATCACTGCGTTTTCGTGCACCTTTCATACCTTCCCCTATATCGTTGTGTTTTCGCACACCTCTCATAACTTCTACTATATCGCTGTGTTTTTGTGCTCCTCTCATACCTTCCCTAATATCATTGCGTTTTCATGCACATCTCATCACATCCCCTATATCGCTGTGTGCTCACGCACCTCCCATAGCATCCCCTATATCGCTGTGCCTTGAGCACCTCTCATAACTTCCCCTATATCGCTGTCTTTTCACGCACATCCCATAGATTCACCTTTATCGCTGTGTTATTGCTCACCTCTCATAGCTTCCCCTATATCGCCATGATTTCGCGCACCTCTCATGTCTTCACCTAGATCGCTATGTTTTCGATCCTCTCAATACTTCCACTATATCGCTGTGTTTTCTCGCACATCTGATACATTCTCCCGTATCGCCATGTTTTCGCACACCTCTCATACCTTCCCCTATATCGCCCTGTTTTCGCGCACCTCTCATGTCTTCACCCATATCGCTGTGTTTCCGCTCCTCTCATTACTTCCCCTATATCGCTCTGTGTTCTTCCACTTCTAATACTGTTCCCTGTATCAACGTGTTTTCGCTCAACTCTCATAATTTCACCGATATCGCCGTGTTCTCGCACACCTCTCATATCTTCCCCTATATCACTGTGTTTTCGCGCACGTCTAATAGCGTTCGCTATATTGCTGTGTTTTCACGCACCTCTCATGTCTTCCCCTATATCACTGTGTTTTCGTGCACCTCCCATACCATCCCCTATATTGCTGTGACTTCGCACACCTCTCAGACCTTTCCCTATATTGCTGTGTTCTCGCACACCTCTCATACCTTCCCCTATATCGCCCTGTTTTCGCACACCTCCTATACCTTCCCTTATATCACTGCGTTTTCGTGCACCTCTCATTGCTTCCCCTATATGGCTGTGTTTTCATGCACATCTCAGAACGTCCCCTATATCGCTGTGTATTCGTGCACCTCCCATTCCTTCCCGTATACATCTCTGTGTTTTCGTGCACCTTTCATACCTTCCCCTATATCACTGTCTTTTCGCTCACATCGCATAGATTCACCTTTATCGCTTTGTTATTGCTCACCTCTCATATCTTCCCCTGTATCGCCGTGTTTTCGCACACCTCTCAGAATTTCCCCTATATCGCCGTGTTCTCGCACACCTCTCATACCTTACCCTATATCGCCCTGTTTTCGTGCACATCGCATAGCTTCCACTATATTGCCCTGTTTTCCTGCACCTCTCATGTATTCCACTACATCACTGTGGTTTCTGGCACCTCTGATGCATTCCCCTGTAGCGCCAAGTTTTCGCGCACCTCTCATACTTTCCCCTATCTTGCTGTGTTCTCACACATCTCTCATACCTTCCCCTATATCGATGTGTTTTCGCGCACTTCCCATAGCGTCCTCTATATCGCTGTGCTTTCATGCACCTCTCATACCTTCCCCTACATCGCCCTGTTTTAGCGCACATCCCATAGCTTCCACTATATAGCACTGTTTTTGCGCACCTCTCATGTCTTCCCCTACATCGCTTTGTTTTCTCAAACCTCTGATGCATTACCCTGTAACGCCAAGTTTTCGCGCACCTCTCATAATTTCCCATATATCACCGTGTTTTCGCGCACCTCTCATAGCTTCCCTTATATCGCCGTGTTTTCATACACATCTCATACCGTCCCCTATATCACTGTGTTTTCGCGCACCTCCCATAACATCCCCTATATCGCTGTGCCTTCGTGCACCTCTCATACCTTCTCCTATATCGCCGTGTTTTCATGCACATCTCATAACGTCCCCTATATTGCTGGGTTTTCACGAACCTCTCATAACTTCCCCTGTATCGTCCTGTTTTTGCGCACCTCTCAGAACTTCCGCTATATCGCTGTGTTTTCACACACCTCTCATGGTTTCCCAACTATCGCCGTGTATTCATGCACATCTCATACCGTCCCCTATATCGCTGTCCTTTCGCACACATCCCAGAGATTCACCTTTATCGCTGTGTTATTGCTCACCTCTCATAGCTTCCTCTGTATCGCCGGGTTTTAGCTCACCTCTCATACCTTCCCCTGTATCGCCGGGTTTTAGCTCACCTCTCATAGCTTCCACTATATTGCCTTGTTTTCGCGCACCTCTCATGACTTCCCCTATATCACTGTGTTTTCGCGCACCTTCGATAGCATCCCCTATATTGCTGTGCCTTCGCATACCTCTCATAACTTCATCTATATCACCCTGTTTTCGAGCACCTTCCATACCTTCTCCTATATTGCTGTGCCTTGCGCACCTCTCGTACCATCCCCTATATCGCTGTCTTGTCACGCACATCCTATAGATTCACCTTTATCGCTGTGTTATTGCTCACCTCTCATAACTTCCCCTACATCGCCGTGATTTTATGCACGTCTCATAACGTCCCCTATATCGCTGTGTATTCGTGCACCTCCCATACCTTCCCCTATATCGCTGTGTTTTCGCACACTTCTCATACCTTCTCCTATCTAGCTGTATTTGTGTGCACCTCTCATACCTTCCCTAATACCGTTGCGTTTTCATGCACATCTCATCACGTCCCCTATATCGCTGTGTATTCGCGCACCTCCCATAGCATCCCCTATATCGCTGTGCCTTCATGCACCTCTCATACCTTCCCCTATATCGCCCTGTTTTTGCGCACCTCCCATTCCTTCACCTATATGGCTGTTTTCGTGCACCTCTCATACCTTCCCCTATATCGCTGTGTTTTCACACACCTCTCATAACTTCTCCTACATCGCTGTGTTTTTGTGCACCTCTCATACCTTCCCTAATATCGCTGCGTTTTCATGCACATCTCATCACATCCCCTATATCGCTGTGTATTCACGCACCTCCTATAGCATCCCCTATATCGCTGTGCCTTGCGCACCTCTCATAGCTTCCCCTATATCGCTGTCTTTTTGCGCACATCCCATAGATTCAGCTTTATAGCTGTGTTATTGCTCACCTCTCATAGCTTCCCCTGTATCGCCGTGTTTTTGCTCACCTCTCATGTCTTCACATAGATCGCTATGTTATCTCTCCTCTCAATTCTTCCCCTATATCGCTGTGTTTTCTCGCACAATTGATACATTCTCCCATATCGCTGTGTGTTCGCACACCTCTCATTATTTCCCCTATATCGCCGTGTTCTCGCGCACCTCTCATACCTTCCCCTATATGGCCCTGTTTTCGCGCACATCCCATACCTTCCACTATATTGCCCTGTTTTCATACACCTCTCATGTCTTCCACTACATCGCTGTGTTTTCTGGCACCTCTGATGCTTTCCCCTGTAACGCCAAGTTTTCGCGCACCTCTCATACTTTCCCCTATATCGCCGTATATATGCGCACCTCTCATACCTCCCCCTATATTGCCATGTTTTTATGCACATCTCATACCGTCTCCTATATCGCTGTGTTTTCGCGCACTCCCATAGCATCCCCTATATCGCTGTGCCTTCGTGCACCTCTCATACCTTCTCCTATATCACCCTGTTTTCGCGCACCTCCTATACCTTCCCTTATATCGCTGCGTTTTCGTGCACCTCTCATACCTTCCCCTATATTAATGTGTTTTCATGCACATCTCATAACGTCCACATAATCGCTGTGTATTTGCGCACCCCCCATGCTATCCCGTATATCACTGTGCCTTCGCGCACCTCTCATGCATTCCCGTATATCGCCCTGTTTTCGCGCACCTCCCATACTTTCCCCGATATCGCTGTGTTTTCGTGCTCCTCTCATACCTTCCCCTATATTGCTGTGTTTTCACGCACCTCTCTTAACTTCTCCTATATCGCTGTGTTTTTGCACACCTCTCATACCTTCCCCTATATCGCTCTGTTTTCAGGCACCTCTCATGGCTTCCCCAATATCGCCATGTATTCATGCACATCTCATACCGTCCCCTATATCGCTGTGTTTTGGCGCACCTCCCATAGCTTCGCCTACATCGCTGCTTTCGCGCACATCCCATAGCTTCACCTTGATTGCTGTGTTATTGCTCACCTCTCATAGCTTACCCTATATCGCCGTGTTTTCGCGCATCTCGCATGTCTTCACCTATATCGTTATGTTTTCACTCCTATCATTAATTCCCCTATATCGCTTTGTTTTCTCGCACCTCTGATACATTCTCCTGTATTGCCATGTTTTCGCGCACCTCTTACAATTTCCCCTATATCGCCGTGTTCTCGCACACCTCTCATACCTTCCCCTGTATCACTGTTTCTTTGCGCATGTCCCATAGCGTCCCCTATATCGCTGTGTCTTCTCGCACCTCTGATACATTCCCCGTATCGCCGTGGTTACGCGCACATCCCATAGGTTCCACTATATTGCCCTGTTTTTGCGCACCTCTCATGGCTTCCCCTATATCACGGTGTTTTCGCGCACCTCTCATAGCATCCCCTATATCGCTGTCCTTCACACATACCTCATAACTTCCCCTATATCGCCCTGTTTTCACGCACCTCCCATACCTTCCCCAATATCGCTGTGTTTTCGTGCACCTCTCATTCCTTCCCTTATATCGCTGTGTTTTCACGCACCTCTCATAACTTCTCCTAATTCGCTGTATTTTTGTGCAGTTCTTATACTTTCCCCTATACTGCCGTGTTTTCATGCACATCTCATAACGCCCCCTATATCGCTGTGTATTCGCGCACACTCCATAGCATCCCTTATATTGCTGTGCCTTCGCGCACCTCTCATACCTTCCCCTACTTTGACCTGTTTTCGTGCACCTTCCATACCTTCCACTGTATCGCTGTGTTTTCAGGCACCTCTCATACCTCCCTCTATATCGCTGTGTTTTCACGCACCTCTCATAATTTCTCCTATATCGCCGTATTTTTGCACACCTCTCATGGCTTCCCCAATATCGCCGTGTTTTAATGCACATCTCTTAACGTCCCATATATCGCTGTGTATTCGCGCACCTGCCATAGCATCCCCTATATCTCTGTGCCTTCGCGCACCTCTCATACCTTCACCTATGTCGACCTGTTTTCGCACACCTCCCATACCGTCCCCTATATCGCTGTATTTTCGCACACCTCTCATGGCTTCCCCAATATCGCCGTGTTTTCATTCACATCTCATATTGTTTCCTATATCTCTGAGTATTCACGCACCTCCCATAGCATTCCTTATATCGCTGTGCCGTCGCGTACCGCTCATACCTTCCCCTATATCGCCCTGTTTCCTGTGCACTTCCCATGGCTTCGCATACATCGCTGTGTTTTTGCGCACCTCTCATACCTTCCCCTATATCGCCCTGTTTTCGCGCACATCCCATAACTTCAAATTTATCGCTGTGTTATTGCTTACCCCTCATAGCTTCCCCTATATCGCCGTGTTTTCGCGCACCTCTCATGTCTTCACCCATATCGCTGTGTTTCCGCTCCTCTCATTACTTCCCCTATATCGCTCTGTGTTCTTCCACTTCTAATAATGTTCCCTGTATCAACGTGTTTTCGCTCAACTCTCATAATTTCACCTATATCGCCCTGTTCTCGCACACCTCTCATATCTTCCCCTATATCACTGTGTTTTCGTGCACCTCCCATACCATCCCCTATATTGCTGTGACTTCGCACACCTCTCATACCTTTCCCTATATTGCTGTGTTCTCGCACACCTCTCATAACTTCTCCTGTATTGCTGTATTTTTGCGAACCTCTCATAACTTCCCCTATATTGCCGTGTTTTTACGCACATTTCATAACGTCCCCTATATCGCTGTGTATTCGCCCACCTCCCATAGCATCCCCTATATTGCTGTGCCTTCACGAACCTCTCATACCTTCCACTATATCACACAGTTTTCGCGCACCTCCGATTCCTTCCCCTATATCGCTGTGTTTTCACACACCTCTCATAACTTCTCCTATATCACTGAGTTTTTGTGCACCTCTCATACCTCCCCTAATATCGCTGAGTTTTCATGCACATCTCATCACGTCCCCTATATCGCTGTATATTCGCGCACCTCCCAGAGCATCCCCTATATCCCTTTGTCTTGCACACCTCTTATAGTTTTCCTTATATCGCTGTCTTTTCGTGCACGTCCCATAGATTCAGTTTTATCGCTGTATTATTGCTCACCTCTCATAGCTTCCCCTGTATCGCCGTGTTTTTGCTCACCTCTCATGTCTTCACCTAGATCGCTATGTTTTCGCTCCTCTCAATACTTCCCCTATATCGCTGTGTTTTCTCGCACAATTGATACATTCTCCCGTATCACTGTGTTTTCGCACACCTCTCATTATTTCCCCTATATCGCCGTGTTCTCGCGCACCTCTCATACCTTCCCCTATATGGCCCTGTTTTCGCGCACATCCCATACTTTACACTATATTACCCTTTTTTCGTGCACCTCTCATGTCTTCCACTACATCGCTGTGTTTTCTGGCACCTCTGATGCTTTCCCCTGTAACGCCAAGTTTTCACGCACCTCTCATACTTCCCCTATATCGCCGTATATATGCGCACCTCTCATACCTCCCCCTATATTGCCATGTTTTTATGCACATCTCATACCGTCTCCTATATCGCTGTGTTTTCGCGCACTCCCATAGCATCCCCTATATCGCTGTGCCTTCGTGCACCTCTCATACCTTCCCCTATATCGCCCTCTTTTCGCGCACCACCTATACCTTCCCTTATATCGCTGCGTTTTCGTGCACCTCTCATACCTTCCCCTATATGGCTGTGTTTTCATGCACATTTCATAACGTCCCCTATATATCTGTGTATTTGGGCACCTCCCATTCCTTCCCGAATATATCTCTGTGTTTTTGTGCACCTTTCATATCTTCCCCTATATCGCTGTGTTTTCGCACACCTCTCATAACTTCTCCTATATCGCTGTGTTTTTGTGCACCTCTGATATCTTCCCTAATATCTCTGCGTTTTCATGCACATCTCATCACGTCCCCTATATCACTGTGTATTCACGCACCTCCCATAGCATCCCCTATATCGCTGTGCCTTGCGCACCTCTCATAGCTTCCCCTATATCGCTGTCTTTTCGCGCACATCCCATAGATTCACCTTTATCGCTGTGTTATTGCTCACCTCTCATAGCTTCCCCTGTATCGCCGTGTTTTTGCTCACCTCTCATAGCTTCCCCTATATCGCCGTGTTTTCGCGCACCTCTCATGTCTTCACCTAGATCTCTGTGTTTTCGCTCCCCTCCATACTTCCCCTATATCGCTGTGTTTTCTCGCACGTCTGATACATTCTCACGTATCGCCGTGTTTTCGCACACCTCTCATAATTTCCCCTATATCGCCGTGTTCTCGCACACCTCTCATGCCTTCCCCTATATCACTGTTTTTTTGCGCATGTCCCATAGCGTCCCCTATATCGCTGTGTTTTCTCGCACCTCTGATACATTCCCCTGTATCGCCGTGGTTTTGCGCACATCCCATAGGTTCCACTTTTTCGCCTTGTTTTTGCATACCTCTCATGTCTTCCCCTATATTACGGTGTTTTCGCGCACCTCTCATAGCATCCCCTATATCGCTGTGCCTTCGCGCACCTCTCATAACTTCCCCTATATTGCCCTGTTTTCGCGCACCTCCCATACCTTCCCCAATATCGCAGTGTTTTCGTGCACCTCTCATACCTTCCCTTAAATCGCTGTGTATTCACGCACCTCTCATAACTTCCCGTATATCACTGTATTTTTGCGCAGCTCGTATAACCTCCTCTATATTGCCGTGTTTTCATGCACATCTCATAACGTCCCCTATATCGCTGTGTATTTGCGCACCTCCCATACCATCCCCTATATCACTGTGCCTTTGCGCACCTCTCATGCATTACCGTATATGCTGTGTTTTTGCACACCGCTCATACCTTCCCCAATATCACCGTGTTTTCATGCACATCTCATAACGTCCCCAATGTCGCTGGGTTTTCACGCACCTCTCATAACTTCCCCTATATCGCCCTGTTTTCGCGCTCCTCTCATACCTTCAACTATATCACTAAGTTTTCACGCTGCTCTCATACCTTCCCCTATATCGATGTATTTTTTCGCACATCTCATACCTTCCCCTATATTGCCCTGTTTTCGCGCATCTCCTATACCTTCCCTTATATCACTGCGTTTTCGTGCACCTCTCATAGCTTCCCCTATATGGCTGTGTTTTCACACACCTCTCATAACTTCTCCTATATCGCTGTGTTTTTGTGCACCTCTCATACCTTCCCTAATATCACTGCGTTTTCATGCACATCTCATCACGTCCCCTATATTTCTGTGTTTTCGTGCAGCTCTCATACCTCCCCCTATATCGCTGTGCCTTGCGCACCTCTCATACCTTCCCCTATATCGCTGTCTTTTCGCGCACATCCCATAGCTTCCCTTATATCGCTCTGCTTTCGCGCACCTCTCATACCTTCCCAAATATCGCCCTGTTTTCGCGCACCTCCCATTCCTTCACCTATATCGCTGTTTTCGTGCACTTCTCATGCATTCCCGTATACCGCTGTGTTTTTGCACACCTCTCATACCTTCCCCAATATCACCATGTTTTCATGCACCTCTCATAACTTCCCCTCTATCGCCCTGTTTTCGCGCTCCTCTCATACCTTCTCCTATATCACTGTGTTTTCACGCAGCTCTCATACCTTCTCCTATATCGCTGTGTTTTCGCACACCTCTCATGGATTCCCGACTATCGCCGTGTATTCATGCACATCTCATACCTTCCCCTATATCGCTGTGCTTTTGCGCACCTCCCATAGCTTCACCTACATCGCTGTTTTCGCGCACCTCTCATACCTTCCCCTATATCGATGTATTTTTGCGCACATCTCATAACTTTCCCTATATTGTTGTGTTTTCATGCACATCTCATAACGTCCCCTATATCGCTCTGTATTTGCGCACCTCCCATAGCATCCCTTGTATTGCTGTGCCTTCGCGCACCTCTCATACCTTCCCCAATATCGCCCTTTTTTCGCGCACCTTCCATACCTTCCACTATATCGCTGTGTTTTCACGCACCTCTCATAATTTCTCCTATATCGCCGTATTTTTGCACACCTCTCATGACTTCCCCAACATCGCCGTGTTTTAATGCACATCTCTTAATGTCCTATATATCGCTGTGTATTCGCGCACCTGCCATAGCATCCACTATATCGCTGTATTTTTGCACACGTCTCATATCTTCCCCTATAGCGCCCTGTTTTCGCGCACATCCCATAACTTCAACTTTATCGCTGTGTTATTGCTTACCACTCATAGCTTCCCCTATATCGCCGTGATTTCGCGCACCTCTCATGTCTTCACCTATATCGCTGTGTTTCCGCTCCTCTCATTACATCCCTTATATCGCTCTGTGTTCTTGCACTTCTGATACTGTTCCGTGTATCAAGTTTTCGCTCAACTCTCATAATTTCACCTATATCGCCGTGTTCTGGCACACCTCTCATATCTTCCTCTATATCACTGTGTTTTTGCGCACGTCCAATAGCGTCCGCTATATTGCTGTGTTTTCACGCACCTCTCATGTCTTCCCCTATATCACTGTGTTTTCGAGCACCTCCCATAGATTCACCTTTATCGCTGTGTGATTGCTAACCTCTCATAGCTTCCCCTGTATCGCCGTGTTTTTGCTCACCTCTCATAGCTTCCCCCATATCGCGGTGTTTTCGTGCACCTCTCATGTCTTCACCGAGATTGCTATGTTTTTGCTCCTCTCATTACTGCCCCTATATCGCTGTTTTCTCGCACGTCTGATACATTCTCCCGTATCGCCGTGTTTTCGCGCACCTATCATAATTTCCCCTATTTCGCCGTGTTCTCGCACATCTCTCATACCTTCCCCTATATCACTGTGTTTTCGCGCACATCCCATAGAGTCCCCTATATCGCTGTGCTTTCGCGCAGCTCTCTTACCTTCCCCTACATCGCCCTGTTTTTGCGCACATCCCATAGCTTCCACTATATTGCCGTTTTCGCGCACCTCTAATGTCTTCCCCTACATCGCTGACTTTTCTCGCACCTCTGATGCATTCGCCTGTAACGCCAAGTTTTCGCGCACCTCTCATACTTTCCCCTATATCGCCATGTTTACGCGCACATCTCATAGCTTCCCATATATCCCCGTGTTTTCATACACATCTCATACCGTCCCCTATATCACTGTATTTTCGCGCACCTCCCATAGCATCCCCTATATCGCTGTGCATTCGTGCACTTCTCATACCTTTCCGTATATCGCCGTGTTTTCATGCACATCTCATCACGTCCCCTATATTTCTGTGTTTTCGTGCACCTCTCATACCTCCCCCTATATCGCTGTGCCTTGCGCACCTCTCATACCTTCCCCTCTATCGCTGTCTTTTCGCGCACATCCCATAGATTCACCTTTATCGCTGTGTTATTGCGCACCTCTCATATCTTCCCCTATATCGCCCTGTTTTCACGCACATCCCATAACTTCAACTTTATTGCTGTGTTATTGCTTACCACTCATAGCTTCCCCTATATCACCGTGTTTTCGCGCACCTCTGATACATTCCCCTGTATCGCCGTGGTTTCGCTCACATCCCTTAGGTTCCACTATATTGCCCTGTTTTTGCGCACCTCTCATGTCTTCCCCATATATCACTGTGTTTTCGCGCACCTCTCATAGCATCGCCTATATCGCCCTGTTTTCGTGCACATCCAATAGCTTCCACTATATCGCCCCGTTTTCGCGCACCTCCCATACCTTCCCCAATATCGCTGTGTTTTCGTGCACCTCTCATAGCTACCATTATATCGCTGTGTTTTCACGCACCTCTCATATCTTCTCCTATATCACTGTATTTTTGCGCAGCTCTTATACCTTCCCCTATATTGCCGTGTTTTCATGCGAATCTCATAACGTCCCCTATATCGCTGTGTATTCGCGCACATTACATAGCATCCCTTATATTGCTCTGCCTTCGCGTACCTCTCATACCTTCCCCTATATCGCCCTGTTTCGTGAACCTTCCATACCTTCCCCTATATCGCTGTGTTTTCATGCACCTCTCATACCTCCCCCTATATCGCTGTGTTTTCACACACCTCTCATAACTTCTCCTATATCGCTGTGTTTTTGTGCACCTCTCATACCTTACCTAATATCACTGCGTTTTCATGCACATCTCATCACGTCCCCTATATTTCTGTGTTTTCGTGCACCTCTCATACCTCCCCCTATATCGCTGTGCCTTGCGCACCTCTCATACCTTCCCCTATATCGCTGTCTATTCGCGCACATCCCATAGCTTCCCTTATATCGCTCTGCTTTCGCGCACCTCTCATACCTTCCCAAATATCGCCCTGTTTTCGCGCACCTCCCATTCCTTCACCTATATCGCTGTTTTCGTGCACCTCTCATGCATTCCCGTATACCGCTGTGTTTTTGCACACCTCTCATACCTTCCCCAATATCACCATGTTTTCATGCACATCTCATAACGTCCCCAATGTCGCTGGGTTTTCACGCACCTCTCATAACTTCCCCTCTATCGCCCTGTTTTCGCGCTCCTCTCATACCTTCTCCAATATCACTGTGTTTTCACGCAGCTCTCATACCTTCTCCTATATCGCTGTGTTTTCGCACACCTCTCATGGATTCCCGACTATCGCCGTGTATTCATGCACATCTCATACCTTCCCCTATATCGCTGTGCTTTCGCGCACCTCCCATAGCTTCACCTACATCGCTGTTTTCGCGCACCTCTCATACCTTCCCCTATATCGATGTATTTTTGCGCACATCTCATAACTTTCCCTATATTGTTGTGTTTTCATGCACATCTCATAACGTCCCCTATATCGCTCTGTATTTGCGCACCTCCCATAGCATCCCTTGTATTGCTGTGCCTTCGCGCACCTCTCATACCTTCCCCAATATCGCCCTTTTTTCGCGCACCTTCCATACCTTCCACTATATCTCTGTGTTTTCACGCACCTCTCATAATTTCTCCTATATCGCCGTATTTTTGCACACCTCTGATGACTTCCCCAATATCGCCGTGTTTTAATGCACATCTCTTAATGTCCTATATATCGCTGTGTATTCGCGCACCTGCCATAGCATCCACTATATCGCTGTATTTTTGCACACGTCTCATATCTTCCCCTATATCGTCCTGTTTTCGCGCACATCCCATAACTTCAACTTTATCGCTGTGTTATTGCTTACCACTCATAGCTTCCCCTATATCGCCGTGTTTTCGCGCACCTCTCATGTCTTCACCTATATCGCTGTGTTTCCGCTCCTCTCATTACTTCCCTTATATCGCTCTGTGTTCTCGCACTTCTGATACTGTTCCGTGTATCAAGTTTTCGCTCAACTCTCATAATTTCACCTATATCGCCGTGTTCTCGCACACCTCTCATATCTTCCCCTATATCACTGTGTTTTTGCGCACGTCCAATAGCGTCCGCTATATTGCTGTGTTTTCACGCACCTCTCATGTCTTCCCCTATATCACTGTGTTTTCGTGCACCTCCCATAGATTCACCTTTATCGCTGTGTGATTGCTAACCTCTCATAGCTTCCCCTGTATCGCCGTGTTTTTGCTCACCTCTCATAGCTTCCCCCATATCGCGGTGTTTTCGTGCACCTCTCATGTCTTCACCTAGATCGCTATGTTTTCGCTCCTCTCATTACTTCCCCTATATCGCTGTTTTCTCGCACGTCTGATACATTCTCCCGTATCGCCGTGTTTTCGCGCACCTATCATAATTTCCCCTATATCGCCGTGTTCTCGCACATCTCTCATACCTTTCCCTATATCACTGTGTTTTCGCGCACGTCCCATAGAGTCCCCTATATCGCTGTGCTTTCGCGCAGCTCTCTTACCTTCCCCTACATCGCCCTGTTTTTGCGCACATCCCATAGCTTCCACTATATTGCCGTTTTCGCGCACCCCTAATGTCTTCCCCTACATCGCTGTCTTTTCTCGCACCTCTGATGCATTCGCCTGTAACGCCAAGTTTTCGCGCACCTCTCATAATTTCCCCTATATCGCCGTGTTTACGCGCACCTCTCATAGCTTCCCATATATCCCCGTGTTTTCATACACATCTCATACCGTCCCCTATATCACTGTGTTTTCGCGCACCTCCCATAGCATCCCCTATATCGCTGTGCATTCGTGCACCTCTCATACCTTTCCGTATATCGCCGTGTTTTCATGCACATCTCATCACGTCCCCTATATTTCTGTGTTTTCATGCACCTCTCATACCTCCCCCTATATCGCTGTGCCTTGCGCACCTCTCATACCTTCCCCTCTATCGCTGTCTTTTTGCGCACATCCCATAGATTCACCTTTATCGCTGTGTTATTGCTCACCCCTCATAGCTTCCCCTATATCGCCGTGTTGTTATGCACATCTCATAACGTCCTCTATATCGCTGTATATTCGCGCACCTCCCATAGCTTCCCTGATATGGCTGTGCTTTCGCGCACCTCTCATACCTTCCCAAATATCGCCTGTTTTCGCGCACCTCCCATTCCTTCACCTATATCGCTGTTTTCGTGCACCTCTCATGCATTCCCGTATACCGCTGTGTTTTTGCACACCTCTCATACCTTCCCCAATATCACCATGTTTTCATGCACATCTCATAACGTCCCCAATGTCGCTGGGTTTTCATGCACCTCTCATAACTTCCCCTCTATCGCCCTGTTTTCGCGCTCCTCTCATACCTTCTCCTATATCACTGTGTTTTCACGCAGCTCTCATACCTTCTCCTATACCGCTGTGTTTTCGCACACCTCTCATGGATTCCCGACTATCGCCGTGTATTCATGCACATCTCATACCTTCCCCTATATCGCTGTGCTTTCGCGCACCTCCCATAGCTTCACCTACATCGCTGTTTTCGCGCACCTCTCATACCTTCCCCTATATCGATGTATTTTTGCGCACATCTCATAACTTTCCCTATATTGTTGTGTTTTCATGCACATCTCATAACGTCCCCTATATCGCTCTGTATTTGCGCACCTCCCATAGCATCCCTTGTATTGCTGTGCCTTCGCGCACCTCTCATACCTTCCCCAATATCGCCCTTTTTTTGCGCACCTTCCATACCTTCCACTATATCGCTGTGTTTTCACGCACCTCTCATAATTTCTCCTATATCGCCGTATTTTTGCACACCTCTCATGACTTCCCCAATATCGCCGTGTTTTAATGCACATCTCTTAATGTCCTATATATCGCTGTGTATTCGCGCACCTGCCATAGCATCCCCTATATCGCTGTGCCTTCGCGCACCTCTCATACCTTCCCCTACGTCGCCCTGTTTTCGCACACCTCCCATACCGTCCACTATATCGCTGTATTTTTGCACACCTCTCATATCTTCCCCTATATCGCCCTGTTTTCGCGCACATCCCATAACTTCAACTTGATCGCTGTGTTATTGCTTACTACTCATAGCTTCCCCTATATCGCCGTGTTTTCGCGCACCTCTCATGTCTTCACCTATATCGCTGTGTTTCCGCTCCTCTCATTACTTCCATTATATCGCTCTGTGTTCTCGCACTTCTGATACTGTTCCGTGTATCAAGTTTTCGCTCAACTCTCATAATTTCACCTATATCGCCGTGTTCTCGCACACCTCTCATACCTTCCCCTATATCACTGTGTTTTTGCGCACGTCCAATAGCGTCCCCTATATCGCTGTGTTTTCACGCACATCCCATAGATTCACCTTTATCGCTGTGTGATTGCTAACCTCTCATAGCTTCCCCTGTATCGCCGTGTTTTTGCTCACCTCTCATAGCTTCCCCCATATCGCGGTGTTTTCGTGCACCTCTCATGTCTTCACCGAGATCGCTATGTTTTTGCTCCTCTCATTACTTCCCCTATATCGCTGTGTTTTCTCGCACGTCTGATACATTCTCCCGTATCGCCGTGTTTTCGCGCACCTATCATAATTTCCCCTATATCGCCGTGTTCTCGCACATCTCTCATACCTTCCCCTATATCAGTGTTTTCGCGCACGTCCCATAGAGTCCCCTATATCGCTGTGCTTTAGCGCAGATCTCTTACCTTCCCCTACATCACCCTGTTTTTGCGCACATCCCATAGCTTCCACTATATTGCCGTTTTCGCGCACCTCTAATGTCTTCCCCTACATCGCTGTCTTTTCTCGCACCTCTGATGAATTCGCCTGTAACGCCAAGTTTTCGCGCACCTCTCAGACTTTCCCCTATATCGCCGTGTTTACGCGCACCTCTCATAGCTTCCCATATATCCCCGTGTTTTCATACACATCTCATACCGTCCCCTATATCACTGCGTTTTCGTGCACCTCCCATAGCATCCCCTATATCGCTGTGCATTCGTGCACCTCTCATACCTTTCCGTATATCGCCGTGTTTTCATGCATATCTCATCACGTCCCCTATATTTCTGTGTTTTCGTGCACCTCTCATACCTCCCCCTATATCGCTGTGCCTTGCGCACCTCTCATACCTTCCCCTCTATCGCTGTCTTTTCGCGCACATCCCATAGATTCACCTTTATCGCTGTGTTATTGCTCACCCCTCATAGCTTCCCATATATCGCCGTGTTGTTATGCACTTCTCATAACGTCCTCTATATCGCTGTATATTCGCGCACCTCCCATACCTTCCCTTATATGGCTGTGCTTTCGCGCACCTCTCATACCTTCCCAAATATCGCCGTTTTAGCGCACCTCCCATTCCTTCACCTATATCGCTGTTTCCGTGCACCTCTCATGCATTCCCGTATACCGCTGTGTTTTTGCACACCTCTCATACCTTCCCCAATATCACCATGTTTTCATGCACATCTCATAACGTCCCCAATGTCGCTGGGTTTTCACGCGCCTCTCATAACTTCTCCAATATCGCTATGTTTTTGTGCACCTCTCATACCTTCCCTAATATCACTGCGTTTTCATGCACATCTCATCACGTCCCCTATATCGCTGTGTATTCACGCACCTCCCATAGCATCCCCTATATCGCTGTGCCTTGCGCACCTCTCATAACTTCCCCTATATCGCTGTCTTTTCACGCACATCCCATAGATTCAACTTTATCGCTGTGTTATTGCTCACCTCTCATAGATTCCCCTATATCGCTGTTTTTGTTCACTTCTCATAGCTTCCACTACATCGACATGTTTTCGCGCACCTCTCATGTCTTCACATAGATCGCTATGTTTTCGATCCTCTTAATACTTCCCATATATCGCTGTGTTTTCTCGCACATCTGATACATTCTCCCGTATCACCGTGTTTTCGCACACCTCTCATAATGTCCCCTATATCGCCGTGTTCTCGCACACCTCTCATAACTTCCCCTATAGCACTGTGTTTTTGCGCATGTCCCATAGCGTCCCCTATATCGCTGTGTTTTCTCGCACCTCTGATACATTCCCCTGTATCGCCGTGGTTTCGCGCACATCCCATAGGTTCCACTATATTGCCCTGTTTTTGCGCACCTCTCATGTCTTCCCCTATATCACGGTGTTTTCGCGCACCTCTCATAGCATCCCCTATATCGCCCTGTTTTCGTGCACATCCCATAGCTTCCACTATATTGCCCTGCTTTCGCGCACCTCTCATGTATTCCACTACATAGTTGTATTTTCTGGCACCTCTGATGCATTCCCCTGTAACGCCAAGTTTTCGCGCACCTCTCATACTTTCCCCTATGTCGCCGTGTTTACGCGAACCTCTCATACCTCCCCCTATATCGCCATGTTTCTATGCACAACTCATACCGTCTCCTATATCGCTGTGTTTTCGCGCACCTCCCATAGCATCCCCTAAATCGCTGTGCCTTCGTGAACCTCTCATACCTTCCCCTATATCGCCCTGTTTTCGCACACCTCTCATGGCTTCGCCTACATCGCTGTGTTTTCGCACACCTCTCATAGCTTCCCCTATATTGCTGTCTTTTCACGCTCATCTCATAGCTTCACCTTTATCGCTGTGGTATTGCTCACCTCCCATAGCTTCCCCTATATTGCCATGTTTTCACGCAATTCTCATATCTTCACCTATATCGCTGTGTTTCCGCTCCTCTCATTACTTTCCCTATATCGCTCTGTGTTCTCGCACCTCTGATACATTCCCCTGTTTCTCCGTGTTCTCGCACACTTTTCATATCTTCCCCTATATCAATGTGTTCTGGTGCGCGTCCAATAGCGCCCCCTATATCGCTGTGCTTTCGCGCACCTCTCATTCCTCCCCCTATATCGCCCTGTTTTCGCGCACCTCCCATAGCATCCCCTATATTGCTGTGTTTTCACGCACCTCTCATAACTTCTCCTACATTGCTGTATTTTTGCACACCTCACATAACTTCTTCTATATGGCTGTGTTTTTATGCACATCTCATAATGTCCCCTATATCGCTGTGTATTCACGCACCTCCCATAGCATCCCCTATATCGCTGTGCGCTCGCGCACCTCTCATACCTTCCCCTATATCGCCGTTTTCACGCACCTCCCATTCCTTCCCCTATATCGCTGTGCTTTCACACACCTCTCATAATTTCTCCTATATCGCAGTGTTTTTGTGCACCTCTCATACCTTCCCCTATATCGTTGTGTTTTCACGCACCTCTCATACCTTCCCCTATATCGCCCTGTTTTCACGCACATCCCATAGCTTCCACTATATTGCTCTGTTTTCGCGGAACTCTCATGTCTTCTCCTACATCACTGTGTTTTCTCGCACTTCTGATGCATTCCCATGTAACGCCAAGTTTTCGCGCACCTCTCATACCTTCCCCTATATCGCTGTGTTTTCGTGCACCTCTCATAGCTTCCCCTATATCACCATGTTTTCATACACATCTCATACCGTCCCCTATATCACTGTGTTTTCGCGCACCTCCCACAGCAGCCCCTATATCGCTGTACCTTCGTGCACCTCTCACACCTTCCCCAATATCGCCCTGTTTTTGCGCACCTCCTATACTTTCCCCTATATCGCTGTGTTTTCACGCATCTCTCATGGCTTCCTCAATATCGCCGTGTATTCATGCACGTCTCATACCGTCCCCTATATCGCTGTGTTTTCGCACACCTCCCATAGCTTCGCCTACATCGCTGTTTTCGCACACCTCTCATACCTTCCCCTATATCGCTGTCTTTTCGCGCACATCCCATAGCTTCACCTTTATCGCTGTGTTATTGCTCATCTCTCATAACTTCCCCTATATCGCCGTTTTTTCGCACACCTCGCATGTCTTCACCTATATCGCTATGTTTTCGCTCCAATCATTACTTCCCCTATATCGGTGTTTTCTCGCACCTCTGAAACATTCCCCTGTATCACCATGTTTTCGCACACCTCTTATAATTTCCCCTATATCGCTGTGTTCTCACAGACCTCTCATACCTTCCCCTATATCACTGTGTTTTTGCGCACGTCCCATAGCGTCCCCTATATCGCTGTGTTTTCTCGCACCTCTGATGCATTCCCTTGTATCGCCGTTTTCGCGCACTTCCCATACATTCCCCTATATAGCAGTGCCTTCGCCAACTCTCTTGCCTTCCCCTATATCGCCCTGTTTTCGCGCACTTCACATACATTCCCTATATCGCTGTGTTTTCATGCACCTCCCATAGCATCCCCTATATTGCTGTGCCTTCGCGCACCCCTCTTACCTTCCTCTATATAGCCCTGTTTTCACGCACCCCCCATACATTCCCCTATATCGCTGTGTTTTCGTGCACCTCTCATACCTCCCCCTATGTCGCTTTGTTTTCACGCACCTCTCATAACTTCTCCTATATCGCTGTATTTTGTGCACCTCTCATGGCTTCCCCAATATAGCCGTGTTTTCATGCACATCTCTTAACGTCCCCTATATCGCTGTGTATTCGTGCACCTCCCATAAAGTCCCCAATATCGCTGTGTTTTCGCACACCTCTCATACCTTCCCCTATATCGCCCTGTTTTCGCGCACCTTCCATAGCTTCCACTATATTGCCCTGTTTTCGCGCACCTCTCGTAGCTTCCCCTATATCGCTGTGCCTTGCGCACCTCTCATAGCTTCCCCTATATCGCTGTGCCTTGCGCACCTCTCATAGCTTCCCCTATATCGCTGTCTTTTCGCGCACATCCCATAGATTCAGCTTTATCACTGTGTTAATCCTCACCCCTCATAGCTTCCCCTATATCGCCATGTTTTTGCTCACCTGTCATTTCTTCACCTAGATCGCTATGTTTTCGCTCCTCTCAATACTTCCCCATATGGCTGTGTTTTCATGCACATTTCATACCTTCCCCTATATCGCTGTGTTTTCGCACACCTCTCACAACTTCTCCTATATCGCTGTGTTTTTGTGCACCTCTCATACCTTCCCTGATATCGCTGCGTTTTCATGCACATCTCATCACGTCCCATATATCGCTGTGTATTCACGCACCTCTCATAGCATCCCTTATATCGCTGTGCCTTCGCACCTCTCATACCTTCCCCAATATCGCTGTTTTTTCGTGCACCCCTCATACCTTCCCTGATATCGCTGTGTTATTCACGCACCTCTCATAACTTCTCCTATATCACTGTATTTTTGTGCAGCTCTTATACCTTCCCCTATATTGCCGTATTTTCATGCACATCTCTTAACGTCCATATATCGCTGTGTGTTCGCGCAACTGCCATAGCATCCCCTATATCGCTGTGCCTTCGCGCACCTCTCATACCTTCCACTATGTCGCACTGTTTTCGCACACCTCCCATACCGTCCCCTATATCGCTTTATTTTCGCACACCTCTCATGGCTTCCCCAATATCACCGTTTTTTCATGCACATCTCATAACGTCTCCTATATCTCTGTGTATTCACGCACCTCCCATAGCATCCCCGAAATCGCTGTGCCTTCACGCATCGCTCATACCTTCCCTTATATCGCCCTGTTTCCCGTGCACCTCCCATGGCTTCGCCTACATCGCTGTGTTTTTCCGCACATCTCATACCTTCCCCTATATCGCCGTGTTTTCACGCACCTCTCATTTCTTCACCTATATCGCTGTGTTTCCGCTCCTCTCATTACTTCCCCTATACCGCTCTGTGTTCTCGCACTTCTGATACATTTCCCTGTATCAACGTGTTTTCGCGCAACTCTCATAATTTCACCTATATCGCCGTGTTCTCGCACACCTCTCATATCTTCCCCTATATCACTGTGTTTTCGCGCATGTCCAATAGCGTCCCCTATATCGCTCTGTTTTCACGCACCTCTCATAACTTCCCCTGTATTGCTGTATTTTTGCGCACCTCTCATAACTTCCCCTATATTGCCGTGTTTTTATGCACATCTCATAACGTCCCCTATATCACTGTGTATTCGTGCACCTCCCATAGCATCCCCTATATCGCTGTGCCTTCGCGCACCTCTCATACTTTCCCCTATATCGCCCTGTTTTCGCGCACATCCCATACCTTCCACTATATTGCCCTGTTTCCGCGCACCTCACATGTCTTTCACTACATCGCTGTGTTTTCTGGCACCTCTGATACATTTCCCTGTAACACCAAGTTTCGCGCACCTTTCATACTTTCCCCTAAATCGCCGTGTTTACGTGCACCTCTCATACCTCCTATATCGCCAATTTTTTATGCACATCTCAATACGGTCTCCTATATCGCTGTGCTTTTGCGCACCTCCCATAGCATCCCCTATATCGCTGTGCCTTCGTGCACCTCTCATCCCTTCCCCTATATCGCCCTGTTTTCGCGCACCTCCTATACCTTCCCTTATATCACTGCGTTTTCGTGCACCTTTCATACCTTCCCCTATATCGCTGTGTTTTCGCACACCTCTCATAACTTCTCCAATATCGCTGTGTTTTTGTGCACCTCTCATACCTTCCCTAATATCACTGCGTTTTCATGCACATCTCATCACGTCCCCATATCGCTGTGTATTCACGCACCTCCCATAGCATCCCCTATATCGCTGTGCCTTGCGCACCTCTCATAACTTCCCCTACATCGCTGTCTTTTCTCGCACCTCTGATGCATTCGCCTGTAACGTCAAGTTTTCGCGCACCTCTCATACTTTCCCCTATATCGCCGTGTTTACGCGTACCTCTCATAGCTTCCCATATATCCCCGTGTTTTCATACACATCTCATACCGTCCACTATATCACTGTGTTTTCGCGCACCTCCCATAGCATCCCCTATATCGCTGTGCGTTCGTGCACCTCTCATACCTTTCCGTATATCGCCGTGTTTTCATGCACATCTCATAACGTCCCCTATATCGCCGTATTTTTGCTCACCTCTCATAACTTCGTCTACATCGCCCTGTTTTCGCGCACCTCTCATAACGTCCCCTATATCGCTGTTCCTTGCGCCCCTTCATTCCTTCCCCTAAATTGCTGTCTTTTTGCGCACATCCCATAGATTCACTATCGCTGTGTTATTGCTCACCTCTCATAGCTTCCCCTGTATCGCCGTGTTTTTGCTCACCTCTCATAGCTTCCCCTATATCGCCGTGTTTTCACGCACCTCTCATGTCTTCCCTGATATCACTGTGTTTTCGCGCACCTTCCATAGCATCCCCTATATTGCTGTGCCTTCACATACTTCTCATAACTTCATCTATATCACCCTGTTTTCGAGCACTTTCCATACCTTCCCCTATATCGCTGTGTTTTCATGCACCTCTCATACCTCCCCCTATATCGCTGTGCCTTGCGCACCTCTCATACCTCCCCCTATATCGCTGTGCCTTGCGCACCTCTCATACCTTCCCCTATATCGCTGTTCCTTGCGCCCCTTCATTCCTTCCCCTAAATTGCTGTCTTTTTGCGCACATCCCATAGATTCACCTTTATTGCTGTGTTATTGCTCATCTCTCATAGCTTGCCCTGTATCGCCGTGTTTTTGCGCACCTCTCATAACTTCCCCTATATCGCCGTGTTGTTATGCACATCTCATAACGTCCCCTATATCGCTGTGTTTTCCGCACCTCTCATGTCGTCATCTAGATCGCTATGTTTTCGCTCCTCTCATTACTTCCCCTATATCGCTGTGTTTTCTCGCACATCTGATACATTCTCCCGTATTGTCGTGTTTTCGCCCACCTCTCATAATTTCCCCTATATCGCCGTGTTTTTGCGCACCTCTCATAATTTCCCCTATATCGCCGTGTTCTCGCACAACTCTCATACCTTCCCCTATATCATTGTGTTTTCGTGCACATCCCATAGCTTCCATTATATTGCCCTATTTTTGTGCACCTCTCATGTTTTCCCCTATATCACTGTGTTTTCGTGCACCTCCCGTAGCATCGCCTATATTGCTGTGCCTTCATGCACCTCTCATACCTTCCCCTATATCGCCATGTTTTCGTGCACCTCTCCTACCTCCCCCAATATCGCTGTGTTTTCATGCCCCTCTCATAACTTCTCCCATATCGCTGTATTTTTGTGCACCTCTCGTGGCTTCCCCAATATCGCCGCGTTTTCATGCACGTCTCTTAATGTCCCCTATATCGCTGGGTATTCGTGCACCTCCCTTAGCGTCCCCTATATCGCTGTGCTGTCGCTCACCTCTCATATCTACGCATATATCGCCTTGTTTTCGCACACCTCCCATACCTTCCCCTGTATCGGTGTCTTTTCACACACCTCTCATGGCTTCCCAATATCGCCATATTTTCATGCACATCTCATAACGTCCCCTATATCGCTGTGTATTCACGCTCCTCCCATAGAAACCCCTATATCGCTGTTTCTTCGTGCACCTCTCATACCTTCCCCAATATCGCCCTGTTTTCGCACACCTCTCATGGCTTCGCCTACATCGCTGTGTTTTCGCACACCTCTCATAGCTTCCCCTATATTGCTGTCTTTTCACGCTCATCTCATAGCTTCACCTTTATCGCTGTGGTATTGCTCACCTCCCATAGCTTCCCCTATATTGCCATGTTTTCACACAATTCTCATATCTTCACCTATATCGCTGTGTTTCCGCTCCTCTCATTACTTCCCCTATATCGCTCTGTGTTCTCGCACCTCTGATACATTCCCGTTTCTCCGTGTTCTCGCACACTTTTCATATATTCCCCTATATCAATGTGTTTTGGCGCGCGTCCAATAGCGCCCCCTATATCGCTGTGTTTTCGCGCACCTCTCATACCTCCCCCTATATCGCCCTGTTTTCGTGCACCTCCCATAGCATCCTCTATATTGCTGTGTTTTCACGCACCTCTCATAACTTCTCCTACATTGCTGTATTTTTGCACACCTCACATAACTTCTTCTATATGGCTGTGTTTTTATGCACATCTCATAACGTCCCCTATATCGCTGTGTATTCATGCACCTCCCATAGCATCCCCTATATCGCTGTGCGCTCGCGCACCTCTCATACCTTCCCCTATATCGCCGTTTTCACGCACCTCCCATTCCTTCCCCTATATCGCTGTGCTTTCACACACCTCTCATAATTTCTCCTATATCGCTGTGTTTTTGTGCACCTCTCATACCTTCCCCTATATCGTTGTGTTTTCACGCACCTCTCATAACTCCTCTTACATTGCTGTATTTATGCGCACCTCTCATAACTTCCGCTATATCGCTGTGTTTTTGTGCACCTCTCATACCTTCCCCTATATCACTGTGTTTTCGCGCACGTCCCATAGCGTCCCCTATATCGCTGTGTTTTCGCGCACCTCTCATACCTTCCCCTATATCGCCCTGTTTTCGCGCACATCCCATAGCTTCCACTATATTGCTCTGTTTTCGTGGAACTCTCATGTCTTCTCCTACATCACTGTGTTTTCTTGCACTTCAGATGCATTCCCCTGTATCGCCGTGTTTTTGCGCACCTCTCATACTTTCCACTATATCGCCGTGTTTTCACGCATCTCTCATTTCTTCCCCGATATCTCCGTGTTTTCATGCACATCTCATACCGTCCCTTATATCACTGTGCCTTCGCGCACCTCTCATACCTTCCCCTATATCGCTGTGTTTTCGTGCACCTCTCATACCTTCACACCTTCCCCTATATCGCTGTGTTTTCACTCAACTCTCATAACTTCTCATATATTGCCGTGTTTTCGCGGACCTCTCATAATTTCCACCATATAGCCATGTTCTTGCACACCTCTCGTACCTTCCACTATATCACTGCGTTTTTGCGCACGTCCCATAGCATCCCCTGTAACGCTGTGTTTTCGGGCACCTCTCATACTTTTCCCTGTATCGCCATGTTTTCGCGCATATCCCATAGCTTCCACTATATAGCCCTGTTTTCGAGCACCTCTCATGTCTTCCCCTATACCACTGTGTTTTCGCGCACCTCTCATACCTCCCCCAATATCGCCATGTTTTTATGCACATCTCATACCGTCTCCTATATCGCTGTGTTTTTGTGCACCTCCGATAGCATCCCATATATCGCTGTTCCTTCGAGCACCTCTCATACCTTCCCTATATCGCCCTGTTTTCGCGCACCTCCCATTCCTTCACCTATATCGCTGTTTTCGTGCACCTCTCATACATTCCCCTATATTGCTGTGTTTTCACACACCTCATAACTTCTCCTATATCGCTGTGTTTTTGTGCACCTCTCATACGTTCCCTAATATCGCTGCGTTTTCATGCACATCTCATCACGTCCCCTATATCAATGTATATTCACGTACCTCCCATAGCATCCCCTATATCGCTGTGCCTTCATGCACCTCTCATACCTTCCCCTATATCGCCCTGTTTTCGCGCACCTCTCATAACTTCTCCTATATTTCTGTATTTTTGCGCACCTCTCATAACTTCCACTATATCGCTGTGATTTTATGCACATCTCATAACGTCCCCTATATCGCTGTGTATTCGTGCACCTCCCATACCTTCCCCTATATCGCTGTGTTTTCGCACACCTCTCATAACTTCTCGTATATCGCTGTGTTTTTGTGCACCTCTCATACCTTCCCTAATACCGTTACGTTTTCATGCACATCTCATCACGTCCCCTAGATTACTGTGTTTTCGCGCACCTCCCATAGCATCCCCTATATCGCTGTGCCTTCGTGCACCTCTCATACCTTCCCCTATATCGCCCAGTTTTCATGCACCTCCTATACCTTCCCTTGTATCGCTGCGTTTTCGTGCACCTCCCATACCATCCCCTATTTCGCTGTGTTTTCATGCACCTCTCATACCTTCCCCTATATCGCCGTGTTTTCATGCACCTCTCATACCTTCCCCTATATGGCCGTGTTTTCATGCACCTCTCATACTTTCCTCTATTTCGCTGTGTTTTCATGCACATCTCATAACGTCCCCTATTTAGCTGTGTTTTCGTGCACCTCCCATAACATTCCCTATATCGCTGTGCCTTCACGCACCTCTCATACCTTCCCCTATATCGCCTTTTTTTCAGGCACATCTCATAAGGTCCACTATGTCGCTGGGTTTTCACGCACCTCTCATAACTTCCCCTATATCACCCTGTTTTCGTGCTCCTCTCATACCTTCCCCTATATCACTGTGTTTTCACGCACCTCTCATAACTTCCCCTTTGTCGCTGTTTTTTCGCACACCTCTCATGGTTTCCCGTCTATCGCCGTGTATTCATGCACATCTCAAACCGTCCCATATATCGCTGTGTTTTCGTGCAACTCTCATACCTTCACTATTTCGTTGCATTTTCATGCACATCTCATCACGTCCCCTATATCGCTGTATATTCACGCACCTCCCATAGCATCCCCTATATCGCTGTGCATTCACGCACCTCTCATACCTTCCCCTACATCGCCCTGTTTTAGCGCACATCCCATAACTTCCACTATATTGCCACGTTTTTGCGCACCGCTCATGTCTTCTCCTACATCGCTGTGTTTTCTCGCACCTCTGATGCATTCCCCTGTAACGCCAAGTTTTCGCACACGTCTCATACTTTCCCCTATATCACTGTGTTTTCGCGCACCTCCCATAGCATCCCCTATATCGCTGTGCCTTCGTGCACCTCTCATACCTTCCCCTATATCGCCGTGTTTTCATGCACATCTCATAACTTCCCCTATATCGCTGTGTTTTCGGACACCTCTCACACCTTCCCCTGTATCGGTGGGTTTTAGCTCACCTCTCATAGCTTCCACTATATTGCCTTGTTTTCGCGCACCTCTGATGTCTTCCCCTATATCATTGTGTTTTCGTGCACCTTCCATAGCATCCCCTATATTGCTGTGCCTTCATCTATATCACCCTGTTTTCGAGCACCTTCCATACCTTCTCCTATATCGCTGTGCCTTGCGCACCTCTCATAACTTCCCCTATATCGCTGTGTTTTCACACACCTCTCATGGTTTCCCGACTATTGCCGTGTATTCATGCACATCTCATACCGTCCCCTATATCGCTGAGTTTTTGCACACCTCTCATACCTTCGCTTACATCCCAGTGTTTTTGCGAAACTGTCATAACTTCCCCTATATCGCCGTATTGTTATACACATCTCATACGTCCCCTATATCGCCCTGTTTACGCGCACCTCCCATTCTTTCACCTATATCGTCCTGTTTTCGCACACCTCCCATTCCTTCACCTATATCGCTGTTTTCGTGCACCTCTCATACCTTCCCCAATATCGCTGTGTTTTCACACAACTCTCATAACTTCTCCTATATCGCTGTGTTTTTGTGCACCTCTCATATCTTCCCTAATATCGCTGTGTTTTCATGCACATCTCATCACGTCCCCTATAACGCTGTGTATTCACGCACCTCCCATAGCATCCCCTATATCACTGTGCCTTGCGCACCTCTCATACCTTTCCCTATATCGCTGTCTTTTCGCGCACATCGCATACATTCACCTTTATCGCTGTGTTATTGCTCATCTCTCATAGCTTCCTCTGTATCGCCGTGTTTTTCCTCACCTCTCATAGATTCCGCTATATCGCCGTGTTTTCGCGCACCTCTCTTGTCTTCCCCTATATCATTGTGTTTTCGCGCACATTCAATAGCATGCCCTATATTGCTGTGCCTTCGCATACCTCTCATAACTTCATCTATATGGCCCTGTTTTCGCGCACCTCCCATTCCTTCACCTATATCGCCCTGTTTTCGCGCACCTCCCATTCCTTCACCTACATCTCTGTTTTTGTGCACCTCTCATACCTTCCCCTATATCGCTGTGTTTTCGTGCTCCTTTCATACCTTCACTAATGTCGTTGCATTTTCATGCACATCTCATCACGTCCCCTATATCGCTGTGTATTCACGCACCTCCCATAGCTTCCCCTGTATCGCCGTGTTTTTGCTCACCTCTGATAGCTTCCCCTATATCACCCTGTTTTCGCGCACCTCCCATACTTTCCCGATAACGCTGTGTTTTCGTACTCCCCTCATACCTTCCCCTATATCGCTGTGTTTTCACGCAGCTCTCTTAACTTCTCCTATATCGCTGTGATTTTGCACACCTCTCATACCTTCCCCTATATCGCTGTGTTTTCAGGCACCTCTCATAGCTTCCCCAATATCGCCGTGTATTCATGCACATCTCATACCGTCCCCTATATCGCTGTGTTTTGGCGCACCTCCCATAGCTTCGCCTACTTCGCTGTTTTCGCGCACATCCCATAGCTTCACCTTGATCGCTGTGTTATTGCTCACCTCTCATAGCTTCCCCTATATCGTTGTGTTTTCACGCACCTCGCATGCCTTCACCTATATCGCTATGTTTTCGCTCCTATCATTACTTCCCCTATATCGCTGTGTTTTCTCGCACCTCTGATACATTCTCCTGTATTGCCATGTTTTCGCGCACCTCTTACAATTTCCCCTATATCGCCGTGTTATCACACACCTCTCATACCTTCCACTATATCACTGTTTTTTTGCGCATGTCCCATAGCGTCCCCTATATCGCTGTGTTTTCTCGCACCTCTGATACATTCCCCTGTATCGCCGTGGTTTCGCGCACATCCCATAGGTTCCACTATATTGCCCTGTTTTTGCGCACCTCTCACGTCTTCCCCTATATCACGGTTTTTTCACGCACCTCTCATAGCATCCCCTGTATTGCTGTGCCTTCTCGCACCTCCCATACCTTCCCCAATATCGCTGTGTTTTCATGCACCTCTCCTACCTTCCCTTATATCGCTGTGTTTTCACGCACCTCTCATAACTTCTCCTATATCGCTGTATTTTTACGCACCTCTCATAACTTCCCCTGTATCGCCGTGTTTTTATGCACATCTCATAACGTCCCCTATATCGCTGTGTATTCGAGCACCTCCCATTCCTTCCCATGTTTTTCTCTGTGTTTTCGTGCACCTTTCATACCTTCCCCTATATTGCTTTGTTTTCGCACAGCTCTCATAACTTCTCCTATATCACTGTCTTTTTGTAAACCTCTCATACCTTCCCCTATATCGCCGTGTTTTCATGCACATCTCATAACGTCCCCTATATTGCGGGGTTTTCACGCACCTCTCATAACTTCCCCTATATCGCACTGTTTTCGCACTCCTCTCATACCTTCACCTATATCACTGCGTATTCACGCACCTCTCATAACTTCCCCTATATCGCTGTGCTTTCGCACACCTCTCATGGTTTCCCGTCTATTGCCGTGTATTCATGCACATCTCATACAGTCCCGTATATCGCTGTGCTTTCGCGCACCTCTCATACCTTCCCCAATATCGCTGTGTTTTTGTGCACCTCTCATACCATCACTAATATCATTGCATTTTCTTGCAGATCTCATCACGTCCCCTATATCGCTATGTATTCACGCACCTCCCATAGTATCCCCTATATCGCTGTGTATTCACGCACCTTCCATAGTATCCCCTATATCGCCCTGTTTTCGTGCACCTCTCATGTCTTCACCGAGATCGCTATGTTTTCGCTCCTCTCATTACTTCCCCTATATCGCTATGTTTACTCGCAGATCTGATACATTCTCCCGTATCGCCGTGTTTTCGCGCAACTCTCATAATTTCCCCTATCTCGCCGTGTTCTCGCACATCTCTCATACCTTCCCCTATATCACCGTGTTTTCGCGCACGTCCCATAGCGTCCCCTATATCGCTGTGTTTTCGCACACCTCTCATACCTTCCCCTATATCGATGTCTTTTCGCACATATCCCATAGATTCATCTTTATCGCTGTGTTATTGCTCACCCCTCACAGCTTCCCCTGTATCGCCGGGTTTTAGCTCACCTCTCATAGCTTCCACTATATTGCCCTGTTTTCGCACACCTCTCATGTCTTCCCCTATATCACTGTGTTTTGCGCACCTTCCATAGCATCCCCTATATTGCTGTGCATTCGCATACCTCTCATAACTTCATCTATATCACCCTGTTTTCAAGTACCTTCCATACCTTCCCCTATATCGCTGTGCCTTGCGCACCTTTCTTACCTTCCCCTATATCGCTGTCTTTTCGCGCACATCCCATAGATTCACTTTTATCACTGTGTTATTGCTCACCTCTCTAGCTACCCCTACATCGCCGTTTTTTTTGCGCACCTCTCATAACTTCATCTATATCGCTGTATTGTTATGCACATCTCATAACGTCCCCTATATCGCTGTGTATTCGCGCACCTCCCATAGCATCCCCTATATCGCGATACAGGGGAAGCTATGAGAGGTGAGCAAAAACACAGCGATAAAGGTGAATCTATGGGATGTGCGCGAAAAGACAGCGATATCGGGGAAGGTATGAGAGGTGCGCAAGGCACAGCGATATAGGGGATGCTATGGGAGGTGCGTGAATACACAGCGATATATGGGAAGATATGAGAGGTGCGCGAAAACTTGGCGTTACAGGGAAATGCATCAGAGGTGCCAGAAAGCACAGCGATGTAGTGGAATACATGAGAGGTGCGCGAAAACAGGGCAATATAGTGGAAGATATGGGATGTGCATGAAAACAGGACGATATAGGGGAAGGTATAAGAGGTGCACAAAAACCACAGCGATATAGGGGACGCAATGGGACGTGCGCAAAAACACAAAGATATAGGGGAAGGTATGAGAGGTGTGCGAGAATTTGGCGATATAGGGGAAATTATGAGAGGTGTGCGAAAACACGGCGATACTGGAGAATGTATCACATGTGCGAGAAAACACAGCGCTATAGGGGAAGTATTGAGAGGAGTGAAAACATAGCGATCTAGGTGAAGACATGAGAGGTGCGCGAAAACACTGCGATATAGGGGAAGCTATGAGAGGTGAGTAAAAACATGGTGATACAGGGGAAGCTATGACAGGTGAGCAAGTACACAGCGATAAAGGTGAATCTATGGGATGTGCGCGAAAATACAGTGATATAGGGAAAGCTATGAAAGCTGTTTGATAACACAGCGATATAGGGAAAGATGTGAGAGGTG
The DNA here is from genome assembly GCF_030028105.1 of Mobula birostris. Classification (NCBI taxonomy): domain Eukaryota; kingdom Metazoa; phylum Chordata; class Chondrichthyes; order Myliobatiformes; family Myliobatidae; genus Mobula; species Mobula birostris. Next base: position 104,538 of record NW_027274083.1, read on the forward strand.
CGCGAAAATGCGGCGTTACCAGGGAAGCTACGAGAGGTGCACGAAAACACATCGATATACTGGCAGGTATGAGAGGTGCACAAAAACAAAACGACATAGGGGTAGGTATGCGAGGTGCACGAAAACACAACGATATAGGGGAAGCGATGCGAGGTGCGCAAAAACACAGCGATATAGGGGAAGCTATGAGAGGTGCCAGAAAACACAGCCGTATATGGGAAGCTACGGGAGGTGCACGAAAACAGAACGATATAGGGGAAGGTATGAGAGGTGCGAGAAGACACAGCGATATTGGGGAAGCTATGGGAGGTGCACAAAAACACAGCGCTATAGGAGAAGATATGAGAGGTGCACAAAATTACAGCACTATCGGGGAAGCTATGGGAGGTGTGGAAAAACACAGCGATACAAGGGAAGGTATAAGAGGTGCACGAAAACACAGCTATGTTGGAGAATCTATGGGAGGTGCGCGAAAACACAGCGATGTAGGGGAAGCTATGTGAGATGCACCAAAACACGGCAGTATGGGGGAAGATATGAGAGGTGCGCAAAAACACAGCGATTTGGAGAAAGCGATGAGAGGTGCGCGACAAGATCACAATATATGGGAAGCTATGAAAGGTGCGCGAAAACACGGCGAAAAAGGGGAAGCTATGCGAAGTGCATTAAAACACAGCGATATAGGGGAAGGTATGAGCAGTGCGCGAAAACACATCAATAGAGTGGAAGTTATGCGATGTGCGAGAAAACAAGGCGATATAGGAGAAAGTATGAGAGGTGTACGAAAACACAGCGATATATGGGAAGCCATGGGAGGTGTGCGAAAACACAGCGATATAGGGGAAGCGATGCGAGGTGCACGAGAACACATCGATACAGGGGAAGCTATGAGAGGTGCGCGAACACATCGACTTAGTTGAAGCTGTGAGAGGTGCGTGAGAACATGGTGATATAGGGGAAGCTATCAGAGGGGAGTGTTATCTGAGCAATATATGGGACGGTATGAGAGGTGCACAAAAACACAGCGATATAGGGGAAGCTATCTGAGGCGCGTGAAAACATAGCGATATAGGGAAAGCTATGAGAGGTGCGCGAAAACGCAGCGATATATGGGAAGCTATGAGAGGTGTGCGAAAACAGATCTATATAGGGGAAGGTATGAGAGGTGCTCGAAAACACATCGATAGAGGAGAAGCCACAAGAGGTGTGCGAAAATATCGCCATTTATGGCAAGCTATTAGAGGTGTGCAAAAACAGCGATATAGCGGAAGCAGTAGGAGGTATGCGAAAACACAGCAATATAGGGGAAGCTATGAAAGCTGTTTGATAACACAGCGATATAGGGAAAGATGTGAGAGGCGCGCGAAAATGCGGCGTTACCAGGGAAGCTACGAGAGGTGCGCGAAAACACATCGTTATAGTGGCAGGTATGAGAGGTGCACAAAAACTAAACGACATAGGGGTAGGTATGCGAGGTGCACAAAAACACAGCGATATAAGGGAAGCGATGCAAGGTGCGCGAAAACAGCGATATAGGGGAAGCTATGAGAGGTGCCAGAAAACACAGCCATATATGGGAAGCTACGGGAGGTGCACGAAAAGAGAGCGATATAGGGGAAGGTATGAGAGGTGCGAGAAAACAAGGCGATATAGGAGAAAGTATGAGAGGTGTACGAAAACACAGCGATATATGGGAATCAATGGGAGGTGTGCGACAACAGAACGATATAACGGAAGGTAACAGAGGTGCAAGAAGACACAGCGATATTGGGGAAGCTATGGGAGGTGCGCGAAAAGACAGCGATAATGGGAAGGTATGGGAGGTGCGCAAAAACACAGCGCTATGGGGAAGATATGAGAGGTGCACAAAATCACAGCACTATCGGGAAAGCTATGGGAGGTGTGCGAAAACACAGCGATACAAGGGAAGGTATAAGAGGTGCGCGAAAACACAGCTATGTGGGAGGATGTATGGGAGGTGGGAGAGTCTATGGGATGTGCGCGAAAACACAGCGATGTAGGTGAAGCTATGTGAGGTGCACCAAAACAGAGCAATATAGGGGAAGGTATGAATGGTGCGCGAAAATGCAGCGATATATGGGAAGCTAGGAGAGGTGCGCGAAAACAGAGCGATATAGGGTAAGGTATGAGAGGTGAGAGAAAACACAGCGATATAGGGGAAGGTATGGGAGGTGCACGAAAACACAGCGATATAGGGGAAGCTCTGAGACGTGCGAAAACACAGCGATAATGGCATGGTATGGGAGGTGCACAACAACAGAGTGATATAGGGGAAGGTATGAGATGTGCACGAAAACACAGCGATTTGGGAGAAACTATGAGAGGTGCACGAAAACATTGCAATATATGGAAAGCTATGAGAGGTGCACGAGAACACAGTGATATTGGGGAAGGTATGATAGGCATGCGAAAACAGAGCGATGTAGGGGAACCTATGGGAGGTGCATGAAAACGCAGTGATACAATGGAAGGTATGAGAGGTGCGCGAAAACACAGCGATATATGGGAAGCTATGGGAGGTGCACAAAAACAGAGCAATATAGGGGAAGGTATGAGTGGTGCGGAAAATGCAGCAATACATGGGAAGTTATGGGAGGTGCGTGAAAAGACAGAGATATAGGAGAATGTATGAGAAATGTGTGTAAACACAGAGATGTAGGGGAAGCTATGAGAGGTGCACAAAAACACAGCGATTTCATGAAAGCTATGAGAGGTGCGCGAAACCACAGCGATATTGGGGAAGTTATGAGAGGTGCGAGATCAACACAGCGATATAGGGCAAGCTATGGGAGGTGCACAAAAACAGAGCGATATAGGGGAAGGTATGTGAGGAGTGCGAAAACATGGCGATCTAGGGGAAGGTATGAGAGGTGCGCGAAAACACAGCGATATATGGGAAGCTATGAGAGGTATGCGAAAAAAAGCGTTACAGGGGCAGGTATGAAAGGTGTGCGAAAACACATCGATATACTTGAAGGTATGAGAGGTGCGAGAAAGCACAACGATATAGGGGAAGCTATGCGTGGTACGCGAAAACACAGCGATATAGGGGAAGCTATGAGAAGTTCCAGAAAACACAGTGATATAGTGGAAGCTATGAGAGGTGCAAGAAAACACAGCCGTATATGGGAAGCTACGGGAGGTGCACGAAAAGAGAGCGATATAGGGGAAGGTATGAGAGGTGCGAGAAAACACGGCGATATATGAGGAAGTATGAGAGGTGCATTAAAAAAAAGTGATATATGGGAAGCCATGGGAGGTGTGCGACAACAGAGCAATATAAGGGAAGGTATCAGAGGTGTGAGAAGACACAGCGATATAGGGGAAGCTATGGGAGGTGCACGAAAACATGGTGATATAGTGGAAGCTCTGTGAGGAGCGTGTAAACACTGCTATCTAGGGGAAGCTATGAGAGGTTTTTGAAAATATAGCAATATATGGCAAGCTATGAGAGGTGTGCAAAAACTTTACGAAAGCGGAAGCTATGGGAGGTATGCGAAAACACAGCGACATATGGGAAGGTATCAGAGGTGGGCGATACCACAAGATATTGGGGAAGCTATATGAGGTGTGGGAAAACACAGCGATATAGGAGAAGCTATGAGAGGTGAGAGAAAGCACAGCCATATTGGGAAGCTATGGGAAGTGCACGAAAACACAGCGATAATGGGACGGTATGGGAGGTGCACGACAACAGAGCGATATTGTGGAAGGTTTCAGAGGTGCGAGAAAACACAGCGATATAGGGGAAGCTATGGGAGGTGCGCGAAAACACAGCAATATAGGGGAAGCTCTGAGACGTGTGCGAAAACACAGCAATATAGGGGTAGGTATGCAAGGTGCATGAAAACACAGTGATATATGGGAAGCTATGGGAGGTGCGCGAAAACACGGCGATATAGGCACAACTGTGAGAGGTCAGCAAAAACACAGCGATATAGGGGTAGGTATGCGAGGTGTTCGAGAGGGGAGCGGTATCTCAGCGATATATGGGACGGTATGAGAGGTGCACAAAAACACAGCGATATAGGGGAAGCTATGGAAGGCGCGTGAAGACATAGCGATATAGGGAATGCTATGAGAGGTGCGTGAAAACGCAGCAATATATATCGGAAGCTACGGGAGGTGCGCGAAAACAGAGCATTATATTATAGACCGTCCCATTATCGCTGTGTTTTCGTGCACTTCCCATATCTTCCCCAATATGGCTGTGCTTTCGCGCACCTCTCATAGCTTCTCCCATATTGCTGTTTTCCCGCACCCCACATAGCTTCCCCAATATCATTGTGTTTTCGCACACCTCTGATACCTTCCCGTATATCGCTCTGTTTTCGCTCACCTCTTATAGCTTCCCCTAGATCGCCGTGTTTTCACGCACCTTTCACATCTACCCCTATATCGCTGTGTTATCAAGCAGCTCTCATAGCTTCCCCTATGTGTTTTCGCATACCTCCCATAGCTTCCGGTTTCTCGCTGTTTTCGCACACCTCTCTTAGCTTGCCATATATTGCTATATTTTCGCAAACCTCTCATAGATTCCCCTAGATCGCTGTGTTTTCATGCTCCTCAAAGAGCTTCCCCTATAACGCCGTGTTTTCGTGCACCTCTCATACCTTCCCCTACGTCGCTGTGTTTTCGCGCACCTCTCATACATTCCCCTATATTGCTCTGTATTCGCGCCCCAGCCATTTCTTCCCAAATATCACTGTGTTTCCGTGCACCTCTCATAGCTTCCCTTATATCGTTGTGTTTTCGAGCACCTCGCATAGCTTCTCCTATATCGTCATGTTTTCCCACACCTCTCACACCTTCAACTATATCGATGTATTTTCGCACACCTCTCGTAGCTTCGCCTATATCGATGTGTTTTTGCGCATGTTTCATACGTTCCCCAATATCGCAGTGTTTTCGTGCACCTCTCAGAGCTTCCCCCATATCACTGACTTTTCGCGCACCTCTCATAATTTCACCTATATCGCTGTGTTTTCGCAGACCTTTCATAACTCCCCTATATTGCTGTGTTTTCGCGCACCTCTCATACTTTCTCCCATAACGTCGTGTTTTCACGCACCTCCCATAGCTTCCCCTATATCACTGTGTTTTCTCGTACCCCTCATACCTTCTCCTATATCACTCTGTTTTCTCGCACCTCCCATAGCTTCCCATTTTTCGCCATGTTTTCGCGCACCTCTCATAGCTTCCCATATATTGTGATGTTTTTGCACACCTCTCATCGCTATCCCCAAATGCTGTGTTTTTGCGTACCTCTCATATCTTCGCCCATATTGCCGTGATCTAGCGCACCTCGCACAGCTTCCCCTCCATCGTGTGTTTTCACGCACCTCTCATACCTTCACCTATATCGCCGTCTTTCCACGCACCTCCCGTAGCTTCCACTATATTGCTGTGTTTTCTTGTACCTCTCATACCTTCCCCTATATCGCTGTTTTTGTGCACCTCCCATAGCTTCCCATATATTGCTGTGTTTTCGCGCACCTCCCATAGGTTCCCCTACATCGCTGTGTTTTTGCGTGCCTATCATTTCTTCCCGTATATCGCTGTGTTCTCATGCACCTGTCATAGATTTCCATATATTGCAATGTTTTTGTGCACCTCTCATAGCTTCCCCTATATCGCTGTGTTTTTGCTGACCTTTCACAGCTGTGCCTATATCGCCGTGTTTTCGCAAACCTCCCATACTTTCCCATATAGAACTGTGTTTTCAAGCACCTCACATACCTACCCCTATATTGCTGTGTTTTCTCGCACCTCCCATAGCTTCCCCTATATCGCTGTGTTGTCGTGCACCTCCCATACCGTCCCATTATCGCTGTGTTTTCGTGCACTTCCCATAACTTCCCCAATATGGCTGTGCTTTCACGCACCTCTCATAGCTTCTCCTATATTGTTCTGTTTTCCCGCATCTCACATAGCTTCCCCAATATCATTGAGTTTTCGCACACCTCTGATACCTTCTCGTATATCGCTGTGTTTTCGCTCACCTCTTATAGCTTCACCTAGATCGCGGTGTTTTCGTGCACCTCTCACATCTACCCCTATATCGCTGTGTTATCAAGCAGCTCTCATAGCTTCCCCTATATTGCTGTGTTTTTGCATACCTCCCATTGTTTCCGCTTCCTTGCTGTTTTCGTACACCTCTCATAGCTTGCCATATATTGTTATATTTTCACAAACCTCTCAGAGATTCCTCTTGATCGCTGTGTTTTCACACTCCTCAAAGAGCTTCCCCTATATCGCCATGTTTTCGTGAACCTCTCATAGCTTCCCCTAGATCGCTGTGTTTTCACGCACCTCACATAGCGTCCCCTATATTGCCATGTTTTCGCACACCTCCCACAGCTTCCCCTATATCGCTGTGTTTTCTCGCACCTCTGCCACCTTCCCCTATATATGGCTGTTGTCGTGCACTTCCCATGGCTTCCCATATATTGCTGAGTTTTCGCGCACCTCTCATACCTTCGCCTACATCACTGTGTTTTCGTGCACCTCTCATACTTTCTCCCATAACGCTGTGTTTTCACGCACCTCCCATAAATTCCCAAATATGGCTGTGTTTTCTCGCACCTCTTATACCTTCCCCTGTATCGCTGTGTTTTCTCGCATCTCTCATAGCTTCCCCTATATCACTGTGTTTTCGCGCACCTTGCATAGCTTACCCTATATTGTTGTGTTTTCGCGCTCCTCTCATAACTTGAAGTATATCGATGTGTGTTTGCGCACCCCTTGTAGCTTCCCTGGTATTGATGTGTTTTCACGCACCTCTCATACCTTCCCCTATAACGCGTGTTTTTGCAGACCTCTCATAGCTTCCCCTATATAGCTGTGTTTTCGCGCATCTCAAATACCTTCCACTATATCGATGTGTTTTCGCCACCTCTCATACCTTCCCCATATTGCTGTTTTCTCATGCACCTCCCATAACTACCCATTTCTCGCCGTGTTTTCACGCACCTATCATAGCTTCCCATATATTGCGATGTTTTCCCGCACCTCTCATCGCTTTCCCCAAATCACTGTGTTTATGCGCTCCTCTCAGAGTTTCTCCTATATTGCTGTGTTTTCCCGCACCTCACATAGCTTCCCCAATATCATTGTGTTTTCGCACTCCTCTGATACCTTCCCCTATATCGCCGCGTTTTCGCGCACCTCTCATATCGTTCCCTATATCGCTGTGTTATCGAGCAGCTTTCAAGCTTCCCCTATATTGCTGTGTTTTCGCATACCTCCCACTGCTTCCGCTAATCGCTGTTTTTGCACATCTCTCATAGCTTGCCATATATATCGATACTTTCGCACACCTCGCATAGCTTCCCCTCCATCGCTCTGTTTTCGTGCACCTCCCATAGCTTCCCATATATCGCTATGTTTTCGCGCACCTCTCATACCTTCCACTATCTCGCTGCGTTTCTGTGCACCTCTCGTAGCTTCCCCTATATTGATGTATTTTCGCGCACCTCTCATAACTTTCCCTATATCGCTGTGTTTTCATACACCTCCCATAGGTTTCCCTACATCGCTCTGTTTTCGAGTGCCTATCCTACCTTCACCTATATCACTGTGTACTCGCGCATCTGTCATAGCATCTCAAATATTGCGATGTTTTTGCGCACCTCTCATCGCTTTCCCCAAATCGCTGTGTTTTTACGTACCTCTCATATCTTCTCCCATATTACCTTCATCTGGCACACCTCGCATAGCTTCCCCTCCTTCGCTGTGTTTTCGCGCACCTCTCATACCTTCCCCTATATCACTGTGTTCTCGTGCAGCTCTCATAGCTTTCCATATATTACAATGTTTTCGTGCACCTCCCATAGCTTCCCCCAAATCGCTGTGTTTTCACGAACCTCTCATAGCTTCCACTATATCGTTGTGTTTTCGCACACATCGCATAGGTCCCCTATATTGTTGTGTTTTCGCGCACCTCTCATACCTTCCCCTATATCGCTGTGTTTTTGCTGACCACTCACAGCTGTGCCTATATCGCCGTGTTTTCACGTACCTCCCATAGCTTCCCATATATCATTGTGTTTTGACACACCTCGCATACCTACCCCTATATCGCTGTGTTTTCGCGCATGTTTCAGAGCTTCTCCTATATTGCTGTGTTTTCGCGCACCTCCCATAGTTTCCCCTATATCGCTGTGTTTTCCCGCACCTCACATAGCTTCCCCAATATCATTGTGTTTTCGCCTCTGATACCTTCTGATACCTTCCCGTATATCGCTGTGTTTTTGCTCACCTCTTATAGCTTCCCCTAGATCGCCGTCTTTTCGCGCACCTCTCACATCTACCCCTATATCGCTGTGTCATGAAGTAGCTCTCATAGCTTCCCCTATATTGCTGTGTTTTTGCATACCTCCAATGGCTTTCGCTATTTCGCTGTTTTCACACACCTCTCATAGCCTGCCATATATTGCTATATTTTCACAAACCTCTCATAGCTTCCCCTAGATCGCTGTGTTTTCACGCTCCTCACAGAGCTTCCCCTATATCACCATGTTTTCGTGCATTTCCCGTAGCTTCCCCTATTTCGCTGTGTCTTCTCGCACCTCTGTTACCTTCCCTTATATCGCTCCGTTGTCGCAAACCTCCCATGGCTTCCCATATATCGCTGTGTTGTCGTGCACCTCTCATACTTTCTCCTATATCACCTTGTTTTCTCGCACCTCTCATAACTTCTCCTACATCGCTCTGTTTTCGTGCACCTCCCGTAGCTTCCCATATATGGCTGTGTTTTCTTGCACCTCTCATAGCTTCCCCTATATTGCTGTGTTTTCGCGCACCTCGCATTGCTTCCCTTCTATCGTTCTGTTTTCGCACACCTCTCATACCTTCTCCCATATCGCTGTGTTTTTGCTGACCTCTCAGAGCTGTGCCTATATCGCCGTGTTTTCGCGCACCTCCCATAGCATCCCCTACATCACTGTGTTTTCTGGCACCTCTTATACCTTCCCCTATATCGCTGTGTTGTCGTGCACCTCTCATACCTTCCCCTAGATCGCCGTGTTTTCGCGCACCTCGCATAACGTCCTCTATGTTGTTGTGTTTTTGTGCACCTCTCATATCTTCCCCTATAGCGCTGTGTTTTTGCGCACCCCCCATACCTTCCCATTATCGATTGTTTTTTCGCGCACCACCCATAGATTCCCCAATATGGCTGTGTTTTTGCGCACCTCTTATACCTTCCCCTGTATCGCTGTGCTTTCGCACACCTCCCATAGCTTCCCCGATATCGCTGTGATTTCACGCACCTTCCGTAGCTTCCCCTATATCTCTGTGTTTTCGCGCATCTCAATCCTGCCCTATGTCCTTTTGTTTTTGTGCACCTCTCATACCTGCCACTGTATCGATGTGTTTTCACGCACCTCTCGTAGCTTCCTTGGTATCACCGTGTTTTCGCACACCTCTCACATCTTTCCCTATATCGCTGTGTTATCAAACAGCTTTCATAGCTTCCCCTATATTGCTGTGTTTTCGCATACCTCCCACTGCTTCCGCTATATCACTGTTTTTGCACACCTCTCATTGCTTGCCATATATGGCGATGTTTTCGCACACCTCTCATAGCTTCAGTTAGATCGTTGTGTTTTCACGCACCTCACATAGCGTCCCCTATATTGCCATGTTTTCGAACACCTCTCATAGCTTCCTCAATATCGCTGTGTTTTCTCGCACTTCAGCTACCTTCCCCTATGTCTCTCAATGTTGTGCACCTCCCCTGGCTTCCCATATATCGCTGTGTTTTCGCGCACTCCTCATACCTTCCCCTACATCGCTGTGTTTTCGTGCACTTCTCATAGTTTCTTCCATAACGCCGTGTTTTCACGCACCTCCCATAGCTTCCCCTATATCGCTGTGTTTTCTTGAACCTCTCATACCTTCCCCTATATCTCGCCGTGTTTTCGCGCACCTCTCATAGCTTCCCATATATTGCGATGCTTTCGCGCACCTCTCATCGCCATCCGCAAATCGCTGTGGTTTTGCGTACCTCTCATATCTTCTTCCATATTGCCGTCATCTGGCGTACCTCGCATAGCTTCCCTTCCATCGCTCTGTTTTCGTGCACATCCCATAGCTTCCCATATATCGCTATGTTTTCGCGCACCTCTCATACCTTCCACTATCTCGCTGCGTTTCCGCGCACCTCTCGTATCTTCCCCTATATTGATGTATTTTCGCGCACCTCTCATAACTTCCCCTATATCGCTGTGGTTTCATACACCTCCCATAGGTTCCCCAACATCGCTCTGTTTTCGAGTGCCTATCCTACCTTCACCTATATCACTGTGTACTCGCGCACCTGTCATAGCTTCCCATTTATTGCGATATTTTGCACACCTCTCATCGCTATCCCCAAATCGCTGTGTTTTTACGTACCTTTCATATCTTCTCCCATACTACCTTCATCTGGCGCATCTCGCATAGCTTCCCTCCATCGCTGTGTTTTCGCACACCTCTCATACCTTCTCCTACTTTGCTCTGTTTTCGAGTGCCTATCATACCTTCCCCATATCACTGTGTTCTCGTGCAGCTCTCATAGCTTTCCATATATTGCAATGTTTTCGTGCACCTCCCATAGCTTCCCCCAAATCACTGTGTTTTCGCACAAATGGCATAGGTCCCCTATATTGCTTTGTTTTCACGCACCTCCCATAGCTTCCCCTATATTGCTGTGTTTTCACGCACCTCTGAAACCTTCCCCTATATCACTCTGTTGTCGTGCACCTCCCATACCGTCCCATTATCGCTGTGTTTTCGTGCACTTCCCATAACTTCCCCAATATGGCTGTGCTTTCGCGCAGCTCTCATAGCTTCTCCGAGATTGCAGTATTTTCCCGCACATCACTTAGCTTCCCCAATATCATTGTGTTTTTGCACACCTCTGATACCTTCCTGTATATAGCTGTGTTTTCGCTCACCTCTTATAGCTTCCCCTAGATTGCCGTATTTTCGCGTACCTCTCACACCTACCCCTATATCGCTGTGTTATCAAACAGCTCTCATAGCTTCCCCTATATTGCTGTGTTTTCGCATACCTCCCATAGCTTTCGATTTTTCGCTGTTTTCGCACACATCTCATACCCTGCCATATACTGCTATATTTTCGCAAAACTCTCATAGCTTCCCCTAGATCGCTATGTTTTCACGCTCCTCACAGAGCTTCCCCTATATCGCCATGTTTTCGTGCACCTCCCACAGCTTCCCCTATTTCGCTGTGTCTTCTCGCACCTCTGTTACCTTCCCCTATATCGCTCCGTTGTCGCAAACCTCCCATGGCTTAACCATGTATCGCTGTGTTTTCGTGCACCTGTCATGCTTTCTCCTATATCACCTTGTTTTCGCGCACCTCTCATACCTTCAGGTATATCGATGTGTGTTTGCGCACCTTCCATAGCTTACCCTATATCACTGTGTTTTCTGGCACGTCTCATAGCTTCCCCTATGTCGCTGTGTTTTCGCGCACCTCTCATACCTTCCCCTAGATCGCCGTGTTTTCGCGCACCTCGCATAACGTCCCCTATGTTGTTGTGTTTTTGCGCACCTCTCATACCTTCCCCTACATCTCTCTGTTTTCGAGTGCCTATCATACCTTCCCCTATATCACTGTGTTCTCGTGCAGCTCTCATAGCTTTCCATATATTGCAATGTTTTCACACACCTCTCATAGCTTCCACTACATCGCTGTGTTTTCGCACACCTCGCATAGCTTCCCATATATTTCGATGTTTTCGCGCACCTCTCATCGCTTTCCCCAAATCGCTGTGTTTTTGCGTACCTTCCATATTATCTCACATATTGCCGTCATCTGGCGCACCTCGCATAGCTTCCCCTCCATCCTTGTGTTTTCGTTCACCTCTCATACCTTCCTCTACATCGCTCTGTTTTCGAGTGCCTATCATACCTTCCCCTATATCACTGTGTTCTCGTGCAGCTCTCATAGCTTTCCATATATTGCAATGCTTTCGTGCACCTCTCATAGCTTCCCCCAAATCACTGTGTTTTCACGCACCTCTCATAGCTTCCAGTATATCGCTGTGTTTTCGCACACTCGCATAGGTCCCCTATGTTGTTGTGTTTTCGCGCACCTCTCATACCTTCCCCTATATCACTGTGTTTTTGCTAACCTCTCACAGCTGTGCCTATATCGCCGTGTTTTCGCGCACCTCCCATAGCTTCCCATATATCACTATGTTTTCACGCATCTCGCATACCTACCCCTATATCGCTGTGTTTACGCGCTCGTCTCAGAGCTTCCCTATATTGCTGTGTTTCCACGCACCTCCCATAGATTCCCCTATATCGCTGCGCTTTCACGCACCTCTGAAACCTTCCCCTATATCACTCTGTTGCTGTGCACCTCCCATACCGTCCCATTATCGCCGTGTTTTCGTGCACTTCCCATAGCTTCCCCAATATGGCTGTGCTTCCGAGCACCTCTCATAGCTTCTCCTCGATTGCAGTATTTTCCTGCACATCACATAGCTTCCCCAATATCATTGTGTTTTCGCACAACTCTGATACCTTCCCGTATATAGCTGTGTTTTCGCTCACCTCTTATAGCTTCCCCTAGATCACCGTCTTTTCGCGCACCTCTCACATCTACCCCTATATCGCTGTGTATCAGCAGCTCTCATAGCTTCCCCTATATTGCTGTGTTTTTGCATACCTCCCATAACTTTCGCTTTCTCGCTGTTTTGGCACACCTCTCATAGCTTGCCATATATTGCCATATTTTCGCAAACCTCTCATAGCTTCCCCTAGATCACTGTGTTTTCACTCTCCTCACAGAGCTTCCGCTATATCGCCATGTTTTCGTACACCTCCCATAGCTTCCCCTATTTCGCTGTGTCTTCTCGCACCTCTGTTACGTTCCCCTATTTCGCTCCGTTGTCGCAAACCTCCATGGCTTCCCATATATCGCTTGCGTTTTCGTGCACCTCTCATACTTTCTCCTATATCGCCTTGTTTTCTTGCATCTCTCATACCTTCCCCTATGTCGCTCTGTTTTCGTGCACCTCCCGTATCTTCCCATATATCACTGCGTTTTCGCGCACCTCTCATAGCTTTCCCTATATCGCTATGTTTTCGCGCACCTCCCATAGCTTCCCCTATATCGCTGTGTTTTTGTGCACCTCTCATAGCTTCCCCTATATCGCTGTGTTTTTGTGCACCTCTCATACCGTCATACAGTCCCATATATTGCTCAGATAACACTCCCCTCTGATAGCTTCCCCTATATCACCATGTTCTCACGCACCTCTCACAGCTTCAACTAAGTCGATGTGTTCGCGCACCTCTCATAGCTTCCCTTGTATCGATGTGTTCTCGTGCACCTCTCATCCCTTCCCCTATATCACTGCATTTTCGCGCAGCTCTCATAGCTTCCCCTATATCGCTGTGTTTTCGCGCACCTCTCATACCTTCCATTATATCGCTGCGTTTCGCGCACTTCTCGTAGCCTCGCCTATGTCGATGTATTTTCACTCATCTCTCATAATTCCCCAATATCGCCGTGTTTTCATGCACCTCCCATAGGTTCCCCTACATCGCTGTGTTTTCGCGTGCCTATCATACCTTCCCCAATATCACTGTGTTCTCATGCACCTCTCATAGCTTTCCATATATTGCAATGTTTTCGTGCACCTCTCATTGCTTCCACCAAATCACTGTTTACGCGCACCTCTCATAGTTTCCCCTGTATCGCTGTGTTTTCGCACACCTCACATCGTTCCCCTATATTCCTCTGTTTTTGCGCACCTCTCATACCTTCCCCTAAATCGCTGTGTTTTTGCTGACCTCTCACAGGTGTGCCTATATCGCCGTGTTTTCACGCACCTCCCATAGCTTCCCATATATCACTGTTTTCACGCACCTTGCATACCTACCCCTATATCGCTGTGTTTCGCGCACGTCTCAGAACATCCCGTATATTGCAGTGTTTTCGCGCACGTCCCATAGCTTCCCCTATATCGCTGTGTTTTCTCGCACTCTCTGAAACCTTCTCCTATATCGCTCTGTTGTCGTGCACCTCCCATACCGTCCCATTATCGCTGTGTTTTCGTGTACTTCCCATAGCTTCTCCAATATGGCTGTGCTTTCGCGCACCTCTCATAGCTTCTCCTATATTGCTGTGTTTTCCCGCACCTCACATAGCTTCCCCAATATCATTGTGTTTTCGCACACCTCTGATACCTTCCCGTATATCGCTGTGTTTTTGCTCACCTTTTATAGCTTCCCCTAGATCGCCGTCTTTTCGCGTACCTCTCACATCTACCCCTATATCGCTGTGTCATGAAGCAGCTCTCATAGCTTCCCCTATATTGCTGTGTTTTTGCATACCTCCCATAGTTTCCGCTTTCTCGCTGTTTTCGCACACCCGTCATAGCCTGCCATATATTGTTATATTTTCACAAACCTCTCATACCTTCCCCTAGATCGCTGTGTTTTCACGCTCCTCACAGAGCTTGCCCTCTATTGCCATGTTTTCATGCACATCCCATAGCTTGCCCTATATCACTGTGTCTTCTCGCACCTCTGTCACCTTCCCCTATATCGCTCCGTTGTCACACACCTCCCATGGCTTCCCCTATATCGCTGTGTTTTCGTGCATCTCTCTTACTTTCTCCTATATCGCCTTGTTTTCTCGCACCTCTCATACCTTCCCCCATATCGCTCTGTTATTATGCACCTCCATAGGTTCCCCTACATCGCTGTGTTTTCTGGCACCTCTCATAGCTTCCCCTATATCGTTGTGCTTTCGCGTACCTCGCATCGCTTCCTCTATATCGTTTTTTTTCGCGCACCTCTCATACCTTCAGGTACATCGATGTGTGTTTGCGCACCATCCATAGTTGCCCCTTATATCACTTTGTTTTCTGGCACCTCTCATACCTTCCCCATATCGCTCTGTTATTATGCACCTCCCATAGGTTCCCCTACATCGCTGTGTTTTCTCGCACGTCTTCAGAGCATCCCGTATATTGCTGTGTTTTCGCGCACCTCCCATAGCTTCCCCTATATCGCTGTGTTTTCGTGCACTTCCCATAGCTTCCCCAATATGGCTGTGCTTTCGCGCACCTCTCATAGCTTCTCCTATATTGCTGTGTTTTCCCGCACCTCACATAGCTTCCCCAATATCATTGTGTTTTCACACACCTCTGATACCTTCCCGTATATCACTGTGTTTTCGCTCACCTCTTATAGTTTCCCCTAGATTGCAGTCTTTTCGCGTACCTCTCACATCTACCCCTATATCGCTGTGTCATGAAGTAGCTCTCATAGCTTCCCTATATTGCTGTGTTTTTGCATACCTCCCATAGCTTCCGCTTTTTTGCTGTTTTCGCACACCCCTCATAGCTGCCATATATTGCTATATTTTCACAAACCTGTCATACCTTCCCCTAGATCGCTGTGTTTTCACGCTCCTCACAGAGCTTGCCCTATATCGCCATGTTTTCATGCACCTCCCATAGCTTCCCCTATATCGCTGTGTCTTCTCGCACCTTTGTTACCTTCCCCTATATTGCTCCGTTGTCACACACCTCCATGGCTTCCCCTATATCGCTGTGTTTTCGCGCACCTCTCATACCTTCAGGTACATCGATGTGTGTTTGCGCACCATCCATAGCTTCCCCTATATCACTTTGTTTTCTGGCACCTCTCATAGCTTCCCCTATATCGCTGTGTTTTCACGCACCTCTCATACCTTCCCCTAGATCGCCGTGTTTTCACGCACCTCGCATACCTTCCCCTATGTCCTGTTTTTGTCCTCCGCTCATACCTTCCCCTGCATCGATGTGTTTTTGCGCACCTTTCATACCTGCCCCTATAACGCGTTTTTCGCAGACCTTTCATAGCTTCCCCTACATCTCTGTGTTTTCGCGCATTTCTGATTTCTTCTCCTATATCTCCGTCTTTTCACGCACCTCGCATAGCTTCCACTATATTGCTGTGTTTTCTTTCACCTCTGATACCTTCCCCTATATCGCTCTGTTTTCGCGTACCTCTCGTAGCTTCCCATATATCGCTGCGTTTTCGCGCACCTCTCACATCTTTCCCTATGTCGCTGTGTTATTGAGCAGCTTTCATAGCTTCCCCTATCCCGCTGTGTTTTCGCATACCTCCCATAGCTTCCCCTATATTGCTGTGTTTTCCCATACCTCCCATAGCTTCCACTATATCGCTATGTTTTCTTTCACCTCTCATAACTTCCCCTATATTGCTATGTTTTCGCGCACCTCTCATACACTCTCCTACATCGCTGTGTTTTAGCGCACCTCTCTTACCTTCAATGATATCACTGTGTTCTCGCGCATGTCCCATACCATAAGACCATAAGGAGCAGAAGTAGGCCATTCGGCCCATTGAGTCTGCTCCGCCATTTTATCATGAGCTGATCCATTTTCTCCTAATTAGTCCCACTCCCCCGCCTTCTCACCATAACCTTTGATGCCCTGGCTACTCAGATACCTATCAATCTCTGCCTTAAATACACCCAATAACTTGGCCTCCACTGCTGCCCGTGGCAATAAATTCCATAGATTCACCACCCTCTGACTAAAAAAATTTCTTCGCATTTCTGTTCTGAAAGGGCGCCCTTCAATCCTTAAGTCATGCCCTCTCGTACTAGACTCCCCCATCATGTGAAACAACTTTGCCACATCCACTCTGTCCATGCCTTTTAACATTCGAAATGTTTCTATGAGGTCTCCCCTCATTCTTCTAAACTCCAAAGAATACAGTCCAAGAGCGGACAAACGTTCCTCATATGTTAACCCTCTCATTCCCGGAATCATTCTAGTGAATCTTCTCTGTACCCTCTCCAACGTCAGCACATCCTTTCTTAAATAAGGAGACCAAAACTGCCCACAGTACTCCAAGTGAGGTCTCACCAGCGCCTTATAGAGCCTCAACATCACATCCCTGCTCCTATACTCTGTTCCTCTAGAAATGAATGCCAACATTGCATTCACCTTCTTCACTACTGACTCAACCTGGAGGTTAACTTTAAGGGAATCCCATACGAGCATTCCCAAGTCCCGTTGCATCTCAGAACTTTGAATTCTTTCCCTATTTAAATAATAGTCTGCCCGTTTATTTTTTCTGCCAAAGTGCATAACCATACATTTTCCAACATTGTACTTCATTTGCCACTTCTCTGCCCATTCTTCCAATCTATCCAAGTCTCTCTGCAGACTCTCCATTTCCTCAGCACAACCAGCCCCTCCACCTACCTTTGTATCGTCAGCAAACTTAGCCACAAAGCCATCTATTCCATAACCCAAATCGTTGATGTACAATGTAAAAAGAAGCGGCCCCAACACTGATCCCTGTGGAACACCACTGGTAACCGGCAGCCAACCAGAATAGGATCCCTTTATTCCCACTCTCTGCTTCCTGCCAATCAGCCAAAACTCTATCCGCGTATGTAACTTTCCTGTAATTCCATGGGCTCTTATCTTGTTAAGATATATATATATATATATATCTTCTGCTATATCGCTGTTTTCGCACACCTCTCATAGCTTGCCATCTATGGCGATGTTTTCGCACACCTCTCATAAATTCCCCTAGATCGCTGTGTTTTCGCGCACCTCACATAGCGTCTCCTAGATCGCCATATTTTCGCACACCTCCCATAGCTTCCCATATATATCGCTACGTTTTCTCACTCCTCTGATACATTCCCCTATATCACTCTGCTGTCGTGCACTTCCCATGGCTTCCCATATATCGCTGAGATAACGCTTCTCTCTCATAGCTTCCCCTATATCGCTGTGATTTCGCGCACCTCGCATACCTTCCACTATATCTTTGAGTTTTTGCGCACCTCTCATACCTACCACTATATCGATGTGTTCGTGCACCTCTCGAAGCTTCCCCTGTATTCATGTGTTCTCGCGCACCTCTTATCCCATCCCCTATAGCGCCGTGTTTTCGCGCACCTCTCATAGCTTCCCCTATATCGATGTGTCTTTGCGCACCTCGCAAACCGGCCCCTATGTCGTTGTGTTTTTGTGCACCTCTCATACCTTCCACTATATCGATGTGATTTTGCGCACCACTCGTAGCTTCCTCTGTATTGATGTGTTTTCGCGCACCTCTCATAACTGCCCCATAACGCGTTTTCTCTCAGGCCTCGCATTGATTCCCCTATATCGCTATGTTTTTGTGCACCTCACATACCTTCCACTATGTCGATGTGTTTTCGCACACTTCTCATACCTTCCCCTATATCGCTGTGTTTTCACGCATCTCGCATAGCTTCCCCTTTTTCACCGTGATTTCGCGCACCTCTCATATCTTCCTCCATATTGTCGTGTTCTGGTACACCTCACCTAGCTTCCTCTACATCGCTGTGCTTTCGCGCACCTCCCATAGATTCCCCAATATGGCTGTGTTTTCGTGCACGTCTTATACCTTCCCCTGTATCGCTGTGCACTCGCACACCTCCCATAGCTTCCCTGACATCGCTGTGATTTCGCACAACTCCCGTGGCTTCCCCTATATCGCTGTGTTTTCGCACACCTCTCATAGCTTCCCCTATATCGCTGTGTTTTCGCACACCTCTCATAGCTTCCTCTATATCGTTGTGTTTTCGCCACCTCTCATACCTCCCCTATATCGCTGTGTTTTCACGCATCTCCCATAACTTCCCATTTTTCGCCGTGTTTTCGCGCACCTCTCATAGCTTTCCATATATTGCAATGTTATCCCGCACCTGTCACTCTTTCCCCAAATCACTGTGTTTTTGCGCACCTCTCATAGCTTCTCCTATATCGCTGTGTTTTCCCGCGCCTTCCATGGCTTCCCCAATATCATTGTGTTTTTGCTCACCTCTGATACCTTCCCCTATATTGCCGAGTTTTCGCACACCTCTCACATCTTTCCCTATATCGCTGTGTTATCTAACAGCTTTCATGGCTTCCCATATATTGCTGTGTTTTCGCATACCTCCCACTGCTTCCGCTGTATCGCTGTTTTAGCACACCTCTCATAGCTTGCCATATATGGCGATATTTTCGCACACCTCTCATAACTTCCCTTAGATCGCTGTGTTTTCACGCACCTCCCATAGCGTCCCCTATATCTCTCTGTTGTCGTGCACCTCCCCTGGCATCCCATATATCGCTGTGTTCTCGCGCATCCCTCATACCTTCCCCTACATCTCTGTGTTTTCACGCATTTCTCATAGATTCTCCTATATCTCGGTCTTTTTACGCACCTCCCATAGCTTCCACTATATTGCTGTGTTTTCTTGCCCCTCTCATTCCTTCCCCTATATCGTTCTGTTTTCGTGCACCCCCCATAGCTTCCCATCTATCATTGTGTTTTCACGCACCTCTCATACCTTCCACTATATCGCTGTGTTTTCGCGCACCTCTCGTAGCCTCCCCTATATCGGTGTTTTCGCGCACCGCTCACAACTTCGCCTATATCGCTGTGTTTTCATGCACCTCCCATAGGTTTACCTACATCGCTGTGTATTTGCATGCCTATCATACCCTCCCCTCTGTTGCTGTGTTTTCGTGCACCTCTCATAGCTTTCCATATATTGCATTGATTTCACGCACCTCTCATAGCTTCCCCCAAATCGCGGTGTTTTCATGCACCTCTCATACCTTCCCCTATATCGCTGTGTTTTTGCTGACCTTTCACAGCTGTGCCTATATCGCCGTGTTTTCGCGAACCTCCCATAATTTCACATATAGCACTGTGTTTTCACGCACCTCGCATACCTACCCCTATATTGCTGTGTTTTCTCGCACCTCCCATAGCTTCCCCTATATCGCTGTGTTTTCTCTCACCTCTGAAACCTTCCCCTATATCGCTGTGTTGTCATGCACCTCCCATAACTTCCCCTACATGGCTGTGTTTTCGCGCACCACTTATAGCTTCCCCAATATGGCTGTGTTGTCGCGCACGTCTCATACCTTCCCCTGTATCGCTGTGTTTTCGCACACCTCCCATAGCTTCCCTAATATCATTGTGTTTTCGCACACCTCTGATACATTCCCCTATATCGCTGTGTTTTCGTGCACCTCTCACATTTTCCACTATATCGCTGTGTTATCGAGTACCTCTCATACCTTCCCCTGCATCGCTGTGTTTTCGCACACCTCTCATAGCTTGCCATATATGGCGATGTTTTCGCACACCTCTCATAACTTCCCGTAGATCGCTGTGTTTTCGGGCATCTCACATAGCGTCTCCTATATCGCCACGTTTTCGCACACCTCCCATAGCTTCCCCAATATCGCTGTGTTTTCTCACTCCTCTGATACTTTCCACTATATCGCTCTGTTGTCATGCACTTCCCATGGCTTCACAAATATCGCTGTTTTTTCGTGCACTACTCATACCTTCCCCTACATCGCTGTGTTTTTGTGCACCTCTCATAATTTCTACTATAATGCCGTGTTTTCACACACCTCCCATAGCTTCCACTATATTGCTGTGTTTTCTTTCACCTCTCATACCTTCCCCTATATCGCTCTGTTTTCGCGCATCTCTCGTAGCTTCCCATATATCGCTGCGTTTTCGCGCACCTCTCATAGCTTTCCCTATATCGTTATGTTTTTGCGCACCTCCCATAGATTCCCCTATATCGCTGTGTTTTTGTGCACCTCTCATACCGTCCCATATATCGCTCAGATAACGCTCCCCTCTCATAGCTTCCCCTATTATCACCGTGTTTTCGTGCCCCTCTCATAGCTTCCCTTATATCGCTGTGTTTTTGCGCACCTCACATGCCTTCCGCTATATCATTGAGGTTTTGCGCACCTGCCATACCTTCCACTATAATGCGTTTCCTCGCAGACCTCTCATAGCTTCCCCTATATCGCTGTGTTTTCGCGCACCTCGCATACCTTACACTATATCGATGTGTTTTCGCGCAATTCTCATACCTCCCCCTATATCGCTGTATTTTCATACACCTCCCATAGCTTCCCCTTTTTCGCCGTGTTTTCATGCACCTCTTTTAGCTTCCCATATATTGCGATGTTTTCGGATACCTCTCATCGCTTTCCCCAAATCACTGTGTTTTTGCGCACCTCCCATAGATTCCCCAATATGGCTGTGTTTTCATGCATCTCTTATACCTTCCCCTGTTTTGCTGTGTTTTCGCACACCTCCCACAGCTTCCCCGATACCGCTGTGATTTTGTGCACCTCTCATATCTTACCCTATAGTGCTGTGTTTTTGCGCACCTCCCATACCTTCCCATTATAGCTGTGTTTTCGAGCACCTCCCATAGATTCCCCTAAATCGCTGTGTTTTCTCGCAGCTCTCATAGCTTCCCCTATATCGTTGTGTTTTCGCGCACCTTGCATAGCTTCCCCTATATCGCTATGTTTTCGCGCACCTCTCATACCTTCAAGTATATCGATGTGTGTTTGCGCACCTTCCATAGCTTCCTCTATATCTCTGTGTTTTCGCGCTCCTCGCATACCTACCCCTATGTCGTTTTGTTTTTGTACACCTCTTATACCTTCCACTATATCGATGTGTTATTGCGCACCTCTCGTAGCTTCCCTAGTATCGATGTGTTTTGGCACACTTCTAATACCTGCTCCTATAACACGTGGTTTTGCAGACCTCTGATAGCTTCCCATATATCGTTGTGTTTTCGCGCACCTCTCATACCTTCCACAGTATCGATGTGTTTTCACGAATCTCCCATAGCGTCCCATTTTTCGCCATGTTTTCGCGCACCTCTCATAGCCTTCCATATATTGCGATGTTTTCCCGCACCTCTCATCGCTTTCCCGAAATCACTGTGTTTTTGCGCACCTCTCATAGCTTCTCCTATATCGCTGTGTTTTCCCACACCTCCCATAGCTTCCCCAATATCACTGTGTTTTCGCACACCTCTGATACCTTCCGCTATATTGCCAGGTTTTCGCGAACCGCTCACATCTTTCCCTATATCGCCGTGTTATCAAACAGCTTTCATGGCTTCCCATATATTGCTGTGTTTTCGCATACCTCCCACTGCTTCTGCCATATCGCTGTTTTCGCACACCTCTCATAGCTTCCCCTATATCGCCGTGTTTTCGCGCATCTCGCACGCCTTCCGCTATATCATTATGTTTTTGCGCACCTCTCATACCTTCCACTATATCGATGTGTTCACGCACCTCTCGTAGCTTCCCCTGTATCGATGTGTTTTCGCGAACCTCTCATACCTGCCAATATAACGCGTTTTCTCGCAGATCTCTCATACCTTCCCCTATATCGCTGTGTTTTCGCGCAACTCGCATACCTACCCCTATATCGTGTTGTTTTTGCGCACCTTCCATAGCTTCCTCTATATCTCTGTGTTTTCACGCACTTCTCATACCTTCAAGTATATCGATGTGTGTTTGCGCACCTCTCATACCTTCCACTCTATCGGTGTGTTTCCGCGCACTTCTTATACATTCCCCTATATCGCAGTGTTTTCATACACCTCGCATAGCTTCCCCTTTTTCGCCGTGTTTTTGCACACCTCTCATAGATTCCCATATATTGCGACGTTCTCGGACACCTGTCATCGCTTTCCCCAAATCGCTGTGTTTTTGCGCACCTCCCATAGATTCCCCAATATGGCTGTGTTTTCATGCATCTCTTATACCTTCCCCTGTTTTGCTGCGTTTTCGCACACCTCCCATAGCTTCCCTGATACCGCTGTGATTTTGTGCACCTCTCATATCTTACCCTATAGTGCTGTGTTTTTGCGCACCTCCCATACCTTCCCATTATCGCTGTGTTTTCGAGCACCTCCCATAGATTCCCCTATATCGCTGTGTTTTCTCGCAGCTCTCATAGCTTCCCCTATATTGTTGTGTTTTCGCGCACCTTGCATAGCTTCCCCTATATCGTTGTGTTTTCGCGCACCTCTCATACCTTCAAGTATATCGATGTGTGTTTGCGCACCTTCCATAGCTTCCTCTATATCTCTGTGTTTTCACGCACTTCTCATACCTTCAAGTATATCGATGTGTGTTTGCGCACCTCTCGTAGCTTCCCTGGTATCGATGTGTTTTTGCACACCTCTCATACCTGCCTCTATTACGCGTGTTTTCGCAGACCTCTCATAGCTTCCCCTGTATCGCTGATTTCTCGCATACCTCCCATAGCTTCCCCTATATCGCTGTGTTTTCGCGCACCTCTCATAGCTTCCCCTAGATCGCTGTGTTTTCATGCACCTCACATAGCTTCCCCTATATCGCTGTATTTTCTCGCACCTCTGCTACCTTCCCCTGTATCTCTCTGTTGTCGTGCACCTTCCCTGGCTTCCCATATATCGTTGTCTTTTCGCGCACCACTCATACCTTCCCTTACATCGCTGTGTTTTCGCGCACCTCTCATACTTTCTCCCATAACGCCATGTTTTCACGCACCTACCATAACTTCCCCCATAACGCCATGTTTTCACGTACCTACCATAGCTTCCCCTATATCGCTGTGTTTTCTCGCACCTCTCATACCTTCCCCTATATCGTTGTGTTTTCGCGCACCTCCCGTAGCTTCCCATTTCTCGCCGTGTTTTTGCGCACCTCTCATAGCTTCCCATATATTGCGATGTTTTCGTGCACCTCTCATCGCTTTCCCCAATTCGCTGTGTTTTTGCGTACCTCTTGTAGCTTCCCCTCTATCGATGTGTTTTCGCGCACCTCTCATTATTTCCCCTATATCGCTATGTTTTCATGCACCTCCCATAGGTTCCCCAACATCGCTGTGTTTTCGCGTGCCTATCATAACCTCTCCTGTGTTGCTGTGTTCTTGTGCATTTGTCATAGCTTTCCATATATTGTATTGATTTCGCGCACCTCTCATAGCTTCCCCCAAATCGCTGTGTTTTCGCGCACCTTTCATCGCTTTCCCCAAATAGCTGTGTTTTTGTGCACCTCTCATATCTTCCCCCATATTGCCATGTTCTGGTGCACCTCACATAGCTTTCCCTACATCGCTGTGTTTTCGCGCACCTCCCATAGATTCCCCAATATGGCTATGTTTTCGTGCACCTCTTATACCTTCCACTGTTTCGCTGTGTTTTCGCACACCTCCCATAGCATCCCGACATCGCTGTAATTTTTTGCACCTCTCATACCTTCCCCTATAGCGCTGTGTTTTTGCGCACCTCTCATAGTTTCCACTGTATCGTTGTGTTTTCGCACACCTCTCAGACCTTCAAGTATATCGATGTGTGTTTGCACACCTTCCATAGCTTCCCCTGTATCACTGTGTTTTCGCGCACCTCTCATACCTTCCTCTAGATTGCCGTGTTTTCACGTAACTCGCATACCTTCCCCTATGTCGTTGTGTTTTTGTGCACCTCTCATACCTTCACCTGTATCGATGTGTTTTCACTCACCTTTCATACCTGCCTCTATAACACATTTTTTCGCAAACCTCTCATAGCTTCCCCTGTATCGCTGTGTTTTTGCGCACCTCTGACAGCTTTTCTGAAATTGCTGTGTTTTTGCACACCTCTCATAGCTTCCCCTACATCTCTGTGTTTTCATGCACCTCCCATAGCTTCCCCTATATTGCTGTGTTTTCTTGCAACTCTCATACCTTCCCCTATAACTCTCTGTTTTCATGCACCTCCCATAGCTTCCCATATATCGATGTGTTTCCGCGCACTTCTCATACCTTCCACAATATCACTGCGTTTCCACGCACGTCTCGTAGGTTCTGCTATATCGATGTGTTTTCCCGCACCTCTCATAACTTCCCCTATATCGCTGTGTTTCCATGCACCTCCCATAGGTTCCCCTACATTGCTGTGTTTTCACGTGCCTATCATACCTTCCCCTATATCATTGTGTTCTCGTGCATCTCTCATAGCTTTCCATATATTGCAATGTTTTCGTGCACCTCTCATAGCTTCCCCCAAATTGCTGTGTTTTCACGCACCTCTCATACATTCTCTTATATCTTCGTCTTTTCACGCACCTCCCATAGCTTCCACTATATTGCTGTGTTTTCTTGCACCTCTCATACCTTCTCCCATATCGCTCTGTTTTCGTGCACCTCCCATAGCTTCCCATATGTCGCTGTGTTTTCATGCACCTCCCACAGGTTCCCCAACATCGCTGTGTTTTCGCGTGCCTATCATAACCTCTCCTGTGTTGCTGTGTTCTTGTGCACCTGTCATAACTTTCCATATATTGTATTGATTTCGCGCACCTCTCATCACTTTCCCCAAATAGCTGTGTTTTTGCGCACCTCTCATATCTTCCCCCATATTGCCGTGCTCTGGTGCACCTCACATAGCTTCCCCTACATCGCTGTGTTTTCGCGCACCTCCCATAGATTCCCCAATATGGCTGTGTTTTCATGCATCTCTTATACCTTCCCCTGTATCACTGTGATTTCGCGCACCTCTCATACCTTCCTCTAGATTGCCGTGTTTTCACGTAACTCGCATACCTTCCCCTATGTCGTTGTGTTTTTGTGCACCTCTCATACCTTCACCTGTATCGATGTGTTTTCACTCACCTTTCATACCTGCCTCTATAACACATTTTTTCGCAAACCTCTCATAGCTTCCCCTATATCGCTGTGTTTTTGCGCACCTCTGACAGCTTTTCTGAAATTGCTGTGTTTTTGCACACCTCTCATAGCTTCCCCTACATCTCTGTGTTTTCATGCACCTCCCATAGCTTCCCCTATATTGCTGTGTTTTCTTGCAACTCTCATACCTTCCCCTATAACTCTCTGTTTTCATGCACCTCCCATAGCTTCCCATATATCGATGTGTTTCCGCGCACTTCTCATACCTTCCACAATATCACTGCGTTTCCACGCACGTCTCGTAGGTTCTGCTATATCGATGTGTTTTCCCGCACCTCTCATAACTTCCCCTATATCGCTGTGTTTCCATGCACCTCCCATAGGTTCCCCTACATTGCTGTGTTTTCACGTGCCTATCATACCTTCCCCTATATCATTGTGTTCTCGTGCATCTCTCATAGCTTTCCATATATTGCAATGTTTTCGTGCACCTCTCATAGCTTCCCCCAAATTGCTGTGTTTTCACGCACCTCTCATACATTCCCTTATATCTTCGTCTTTTCACGCACCTCCCATAGCTTCCACTATATTGCTGTGTTTTCTTGCACCTCTCATACCTTCTCCCATATCGCTCTGTTTTCGTGCACCTCCCATAGCTTCCCATATGTCGCTGTGTTTTCATGCACCTCCCACAGGTTCCCCAACATCGCTGTGTTTTCGCGTGCCTATCATAACCTCTCCTGTGTTGCTGTGTTCTTGTGCACCTGTCATAACTTTCCATATATTGTATTGATTTCGCGCACCTCTCATCACTTTCCCCAAATAGCTGTGTTTTTGCGCACCTCTCATATCTTCCCCCATATTGCCGTGCTCTGGTGCACCTCACATAGCTTCCCCTACATCGCTGTGTTTTCGCGCACCTCCCATAGATTCCCCAATATGGCTGTGTTTTCATGCATCTCTTATATCTTCCCCTGTATCACTGTGATTTCGCACACCTCCCATAGCTTCCCCGATATCGCTGTGATTTCGTGCACCCCTCTTATCTTCCCCTATAGTGCTGTGTTTTTGCGCACCTCCCATACCTTCCCATTATCACTGTCTTTTCGCGAACCTCCCATAGATTCCCCAATATGGCTTTTTTTTCGCACACCCCTTATACATTCCCCTGTATCGCTGTGCTTTAGCACACCTCACATAGCTTCCCCTATATCGTTGTGATTTCGCGAACCTCTCATACCTTCAAGTATATCGATGTGTGTTTACGCACCTTCCATAGCTTCCTCTATATCGCTGTGTTTTCGCGCAACTCGCATATCTACCCCTATATCGTTTTGTTTTTGTGCATCTCTCATACCTTCCATATATCAATGTGTTTTCGCGCAGCACTCGTAGCTTCCCTGATATCGATGTGTTTTCGCACACCTCTCATACCTACCCCTATAACGCGTGTTTTTGCAGACCTCTCATAGCTTCCCCTGTATCGCTGTTTTTTCGCACACCTCCCATAGCTTCCCCTGTATCGCTGTGTTTTCGCGCACCTCTCACATCTTCCCCTATATCGCTGTGTTATCGAGCAGCTTTCATAGCTTCCCCTATATTGCTGTGTTTTTGCGCACCTCAGATAGCGTCCCTATATATTCATGTTTTCGGACACCTCCCATAGTTTCTCCTATATCACCGTCTTTTCTCACTCCTCTGATATCGTCCCCTATATCACTCTGTTGTCGTGCACTTCCCATGGCTTCCCCTATATCACTGTATTTCCATGCACCTCCCATAGGTTCCCCTACATCGCTGTATTTTCACGGGCCTATCATACCTTCCCCTATATCATTGTGTTCTCGTGCACCTCTCATAGCTTTCCATATTTTGCAATGTTTTCGTGCACCTCTCTTAGCTTCCCCCAAATCGCTGTGTTTTTGCGCACCTCACATACCTTCCCCTATGTCGTTGTGTATTTGTGCACCTCTCATACCTTCCCCTATATCGCTGTATTTTCGTGCACCTCTCATAGCTTTCCAAAAATGGTTGTGTTTTTGCGCACTTCTCATAGCTTCCCCTATATCGCTGTGTTTTTGTGCACCTCTCATACCGTCCAATATATCGCTGAGATAACGCTCCCCTCTCATAGCTTCCCCTATATCGCCGTGTTTTTACACACCTCGCATACCTTCCGCTATATCGTTGAGTTTTTGCGCACCTCTCATACCTTCCACTATATCGATGTGTTCACGCACCTCTCGTAGCTTCCCCTGTATTGATGTGTTTTCGTGCACCTCTCATACCTGCCCATATAACGTGTTTTCTCGCAGATCTCTCATAGCTTCCCCTATGTCGCTGTGTTTACGCGTTCCTCGCATACCTTCCACTTTATCGATGTGTTTTCGTGCACTTCTCATACCTTCCCCTATATCGCTGTGTTTTCATGCACCTCGCATAGCTTCCCTTTTTTCACTGTGGTTTCGCGCACCTCTCATAATTTCCCATATATTGCGATGTTTTCGCGCACCTCTCATCGCTTTCCCCAAATCGCTGTCTTTTTGCGCACTTTTCACATCTACCCCCATATATTTTTGTTCTGGTGCTCCTCACATAGCATCCCCTACATTGCTGTGTTTTCGCGCACCTCCAATAGATTCCCCAATATGGCTGTGTTTTCATGCTCCTCCCATAGCTTCCAGTTATCGCTGTCTTCTGTCTCTGTATCTTGTTTTACGGCGGTTGGCATCCAGCTTAATGGTGCATTACCACCACCCTCTGCTCCAGAATGTGCACTAGACATACATTCTAAATCCCTTCACCCAATCACACACACATATATATACAAACCTACACTTCACCCTCCCATGTTTGACCTTCCTAGTATCCTATTCCTGTTTATTCGTCATATTCTATAAAAAACCCCTGTACCCCTTAAAAACGCTAAAATCGCTGTCTTTTCCCGAACCTCCCATAGATTCCTCAATATGGCTGTGTTTTCGCGCACCCCTTATACCTTCCCCTGTATCGCTGTGCTTTAGCACACCTCATATAGCTTCCCCGATATTGCTGTGATTTCACGCACCTCCTGTACCTTCCCCTATATCACTGTGTTTTCTTGCACCTCTCATAGCTTCCCCTATATTGCTGTGTTTTCGCGCACCTTCCATAGCTTCCCCTATATCGCTGTGATTTCGTGCACCTCTCATACCTTCAAGTATATCGATGTGTGTTTGCGCACCTTCCATAGCTTCCCCTATATCGCTGTGTTTTCGCGCAACTCGCGTACTTACCCCTATATCGTTTTGTATTTGTGCACCTCTCATACCTTCCATATATCAATGTGTTTTCGCGCACCTCTCGTAGCTTCCCTGATATCGATGTATTTTCGCACACCTCTCATACCTGACCCTATAACGCGTTTTTTGCAGACCTCTCATAGCTTCCTCTGTGTCGCTGTGTTTTCGCGCACCTCCCATAGCTTCTCCTGTATCGCTGTGTTTTCCCGCACCTCCCATAGCTTCCAAAATATCGTTGTATTTTCACACACCTCTGATACCTTCCCCTATATCGCTGTGTTTTCGCGCACCTCTTATAGCTTCCCATATATCGTCGTGTTTTCGCGCACTTCTCACGTCTTCCCCTATGTCGCTGTGTTATCGAGCAGCTTTCATAGCTTCCCCTATATTGCTGTGTTTTCGCATACCTCCCATAGCTTCCGCTATATCGCAGTTTTCACACACGTCTCATAGCTTGCCATATATGACGATGTGTTCGCACACCTCTCATAAATTCCCCTAGATCGCTGTGTTTTCGCGCATCTCACATAGCGTCCCCTATATTGCCATGTTTTCGCACACCTCCCATAGCTTCCCCTATATCGCCGTCTTTTCTCACTCCTCTGATACCTTCCCCTATATCGCTCTGTTGTCGTGCACTTCCCATGGTTTCCCATATATCGCTGTGTTTTCGTGCACCACTCATACCTTCCCCTACATCACTGTATTTTCGTGCATCTCTCATATTTTCTACTATAATGCCATGTGTTCACACACCTCCCATAGCTTCCACTATATCGCTGTGTTTTCTCTCACCTCTCATATCTTCCCCTAAATCGCTCTGTTTTCGCGCACCTCTCGTAACTTCCCATATATCGCTGCATTTACGCACACCTCTCATAGATTTCCCTATATCGCTATGTTTTTGTGCACCTCTCATACCGTCCAATGTATTCACTGAGATAACGCTCCCCGCTCATAGCTTCCCCTATATCGCCGTGTTTTCGCGTACCTCGCATACCTTCCGCTGTTCCCGATGTTGGGGAAGTCCAGAACGAGGGGTCACAGTTTGAGGATAAAGGGGAAGCTTTTTAGAACCGAGATTAGGAAAAACTTCTTCACACAGAGAGTGGTGAATCTGTGGAAATCTCTGCCACAGGAAACAGTTGAGGCCAGTTCATTGACTATATTTAAGAGGGAGTTAGATATGGCCCTTGTGGCTACGGGGATCGGGGGTATGGAGGGAAGGCTGGTGCAGGGTTCTGAGTTGGATGATCAACCATGATCATAATAAATGGCGGTGCAGGCTCGAAGGGCCGAATGGCCTACTCCTGCACCTATTTTCTATGTTTCTATGTTTCTATACCTCCCATAGCTTCCGCTATATCACTGTTTTCGCACACCTCTCATAGCTTGCCATATATGGTGATGTTTTCGCACATCTCTCATAACTTCCCCTAGATCGCTGAGTTTTCGCGCACCTCACAAAGCGTCCCCTATATCGTCATGTTTTTGCACACCTCCCATAGCTTCCACTATATTGCTGTGTTTTCTCTCACCTCTCATACCTTCCCCTATATCGCTCTGTTTTCGCGCACCTCTCGTAGTTTTGAATATATATCGGTGAGTTTTCGCGCACCTCTCATAGTTTTCCCTATATCGCTATGTTTTCGCACACCTCCTACAGCTTCCGCTATATCGTTCTGTTTTTGTGTACCTCTCATACCGTCCCATATATCACTGAGCTAACGCTCCCCTCTCATAGCTTCCCCTATATTGCCGTGTTTTCGCACACCTCTCATAGCTTCCCCTAGTTCGCTGTGTTTTCTGTACCTCGCATACCTTCCGCGTTATCGTTGAGTTTTTGCGCACCTCTCATACCTTCCACTATATCGATGTGTTCGCGTACTTCATCCCTTCCCTTATATCACCGTGTTTTCCCGCACCTCTCATAGCTTCCGCTATATAGCTGTGTTTTCATGCACCTCGCACAGCTTTCCCTATGTCATTGTGGTTTTGTGCACCTCTCATACCTTCCACTATATCGACGTGTTTTCGTGCAACTCACGTAGCTTCCCCGTATCGATGTGTTTTCGCGCACCTCTCATACCTGCCTCTATAATGCGTTTTTTCGCAGATCTCTCATAGTTACCCCTTTTTCACCATGTTTTCGCGCACCTCTCATCGCTTTCCGCAAATCGTTGTGTTTTTGTGCACCTCTCATATCTTACCCCATATTGCAGTGTTCTGGTGCACCTCACATAGCTTCCCCTACATCGCTGTGTTTTCGCGCACCTCCCTTAGATTCCCCGATAACGCTGTGATTTCGTGCACCTCTCATATCTTCTACTATAGCGCTGTGTTTTTGCGCACCTCCCATACCTTCCAATTATCGCTGTGTTTTTGCGCACCTTTCCATAGATTCCCCAACATGGCTGTCTTTTCGCGCACCTCTTATATCTTCCCCTTTATCGCTGTGCTTTCGCACACATCCCATAGCTTCCCTGATATCGCTGTGATTTTGCGCACCTCCCGTAGCTTCCCCTATATTGATTTGTTTTCTCGCACCTCTCATAGCTACCCATATATCGATGTGTTTTCACGCACCTTACATAGCTTCCCCTATTTTGTTATTTTCGCGCACCTCTCATGCCTTCAAGTAGATCGATATGTGTTTGCGCACCTTCGCATACCTACCCCTATATTGTTTTGTTTCGTGCACCTCTCAATTAGGAAGGGGAAAAAAGATTATGAGAGAAAACTGGCAGGGAACATAAAAACTGACTGTAAAAGCTTTTATAGATATGTAAAAAAGAAAAGACTGGTAAAGACAAATGTAGGTCCCCTGCAGACAGAAACAGGTGAATTGATTATGGGGAGCAAGGACATGGCAGACCAACTGAATAACTACTTTGGTTCTGTCTTCACTAAGGAGGACATAAATAATCTTCCAGAAATAGAAGGGGACAGAGGGTCCAGTGAGATGGAGGAACTGAGCGAAATACTTGTTAGTAGGGAAGTGGTGTTAGGTAAATTGAAGGGATTGAAGGCAGATAAATCCCCAGGGCCAGATGGTCTGCATCCTAGAGTGCTTAAGGAAGTAGCCCAAGAAATAGTGGATGCATTAGTGATAATTTTTCAAAACTCGTTAGATTCTGGACTAGTTCCTGAGGATTGGAGTGTGGCTAATGTAACCCCACTTTTTAAAAAAGGAGGGAGAGAGAAACCAGGGAATCATAGACCGGTTAGCCTAACGTCGGTGGTGGGGAAACTGCTGGAGTCAGTTATCAAAGATGTGATAACAGCACATTTGGAAAGCGGTGAAATCATCGGACAAAGTCAGCATGGATTTGTGAAAGGAAAATCATGTCTGACGAATCTCATAGAATTTTTTGAGGATGTAACTAGTAGAGTGGATAGGGGAGAACCAGTGGATGTGGAATATTTGGATTTTCAAAAGGCTTTTGACAAGGTCCCACACAGGAGATTAGTGTGCAAACTTAAAGCACACGACATTGGGGGTAAGGTATTGATGTGGATGGAGAATTGGTTAGCAGACAGGAAGCAAAGTGTGGGAATAAACGGGACCTTTTCAGAATGGCAGGCGGTGACTAGTGGGGTACCGCAAGGCTCAGTGCTGGGACCCCAGTTGTTTACAATATATATTAATGACTTGGATGAGGAAATTAAATGCAGCA